>NC_046364.1:16783985-17083985 GCF_011125445.2 Fundulus heteroclitus | reverse complement strand
ACCAGTATGAGCCAAGGAGTAAACATCACCGTCTGTAGCGCAACAGGGTTGGCTAGGTTTGTGAAAACGCTCCTTCTCCTGTATCACTTAAACATGAATTGAAACCTTAACTTATAGATGACAAAGACAGAACGTTGTATGTTTCTCTGCTTCAGTCTGCATTCACGCAGTGGAGCGTTGTGTGGTGCAGCTCAAAGGACCCAGACGTTGTTATCAGACTGTCTGGGAAGCTAATAACAGCTAGCGCTAGCTACAGCTCTGTTCTCTGGGCAGGTTACAACTCCGTCGATGCACGTCAGCTTTATGTTGATCTGAAACACGTGTCGTACTGTTAGCTTAGCACGTAGCACTGTTACGCTCACGGTCTTTATTTACCGGTGGATAGAGTTGAGTGTCTGAATAACTCTACCAGAGCAACTTGATAGTGATTGAGTTTAAATGGTCAGCCTGCAGGACGTGAAGTTAACACCACTTCAAGTTGCTTCCCTGTAGCATTTGATTTTGAATCCATACTCGAGGATATGATACTAGGGCGTCTTTCCGTTTGGATTCATCCATTTTTAAAGCAGCGCCGTGTAACTTTTAGCCACTAGGGGCGCTACGCCTGTAAACTCAAGGTTTAGCACCCCTGGAGACCACTTACAACAAAATTCAACAGTCTCCCTCCGTGTTTTGGAATCTGATATTGAAAAGTCATGGAGTTACTGTAAAGACGAGGCCACGTTCTCCCCTGTAGATTAAATCCTACATTAGAGAACCAATCATCTGTCTGATCAGGTCACATGGCCCATCCAGCGACAGATCCGGGCCCCTCAAGGATTTTTTTGAGACAAACCAAGTGCTGTATATTGACCTGAAAAATCATTTAACATATCTCAAATCAAACTAATACTTGGGTCAAAACTTACACGGTGCTGCTTTAAGTGTTAATGAGGATTAAATAGTTTGAAGTTAATGTTGTTTATATGGACTTTATTGCTCATATATGGAGTCTGCTTGGTTGTGTTCCCTTTTACTGTTTATGACAAGGTTTTGCTTACACATTGCCAATTTAGAGATCAAATTGGTTCTTTTACTTTTTTTCTTATGTAATACTGCCACTAAAATGTGCGTGAGGAGCGTCGCGTGATGCAGCTCGATGGAAGGGGCGGAGCCAAACAACCAGGCACTGTAGTGTACGTCAAGCTAATAACAGCTAGCGTTAGCATATTTTGACCGGGAGCTGTTCTCACACACTGGGAACTTTACCGACCGTTTCTTACGTTCATCTTCACGTCTGTACTCTCTCTGCAGACTGTTATGAATACATATGAAGTCAGCAACACAGATGGGTGCTCTAATGATATATAATCAACTTTAAAATCCCCCCCCCCCTGCACTCAGCGAGCCTCCTTTTTCAACTGACCCACAGATACAAACAAGTGCACCGCCACGGATGCCTCTGCTGTTACCACGTCGACCTGCACTGAAACAGAGTGCTTCAATTACAGCCTGGCGAGGGCTCGCATAATTAGACGCGTTCTGAGAATCTCAGCGACTGCTTATGTGATTCAGAAATGGTCGTGGAGTGGGATGGCTCAGCATGCTAATGGAGCTGCTCCTGGTTCTGCTCCAGGCCCCTTTGAACGCAGGCAAAATCAATCTGGCACCTTGTCAGTGTGTTAACATTGGGTGCTTCTTTGCACCCTGGCCACTGTGTGAATGTTGCTTTCATCTGCTGCAACACACGTTAAATAAAACCACCACTGGATTAATCCTCTGTACTCTCAGGTGAAGAGATTTGCAATTTAAAGCTCACCTAGAGATTTTAGCTTTCAGGGAATTAGTTTTTTTCCTAAACAATACTGGTCAAAGATTGTTACGTTCACTTTTAACATAAAAGCACAATTTCTTGTAGATGAGCTTAATATGCTTCTGAATCATGTGAGGACAACGTTTGTCTTTAAAAGTACACGCCCCGTATCTCTGTGTTTGACTACAGATTAGATTAAGACCAGGCTGCCGTTTCAAACCATGGAAGCAAGTCCGTTTCTCTGTAGATACGACCATCAAAGGAAGCAGAGTTGATTAAAAAAAAAAAAGACTAATTAGTCATGCCATTTTCATATTTTCAACTCCTGTTTTTAAGTCCTCTGTGATCATTAAAAGAAGAGACCTAAGCACACAACATAATTGCAGCGTCTTCTAAAACCAACAGACAATAATCTGACATGTCACCCCCAGATGTTGTCTAACTCCATTCCCACATTTACCTCATTAGCGCTGCTCTGAAAAATGGATCACTGCCACTATAACTTATTTAGAAGTTCCAGAAAGTTTCCAGCGCCGCTGAGGCAATGGGACTAATTGGCTGAGCGGTAAATTGGATGTGCTGCGCCGCTCGTAGTTTTGACACTCACCGCGTTGATAATCCACCTAGATTTTTATTGTTGCAGTGGTGTGGGCTGCATCTTCGTTCCTAGCAACCCCTCCCTTTGGGCATGATCATGGTGGACTGTGTCTGTGTTTAAAAAAAGAAAACAATAGAGGGGTCAATATGCTTGTGCATGATGAGAGAATTTCGGTCGGTGCAAAATGAGGCCGACAGACGTGATTAGATTGGCTAGGAAGAACTGCAAATGAGTGCAACGTCTTATTTTCTTTTACCTGGGTTCTCCACTCATCTATTAATACTGCTTGGGAAATTTGGCACACTATCTAACATGTTGTCCTTGAGAACATTATCTGGAAACATGCACTTCCACAGATCAAATGAAATCCGGTCATTGAATGAGAGGCTGTGCCGCTAACACAAAAACAACGTTAACCACAGTTTCATTAAACATGAAAGCTCTTTTGGGATTATACCTCTTTTTCAATCAAGCCAGTGAGGACATTGTAACCATGTTTTCCTTTTTTTTATGATTTCTTTTTTATTTTTTACAAATGTATAAAAAGAAAAGGCAAGCTGACGTCGTGAAAATCTGTTTTTTGTAATCACAACTCGGGCTAATAGTCACACTGCTGTTTGTGCACCGGTGCAACATCTCTCATGGGGAAAGGTCTGAATATGCATGAATGATTCTCACTTGAGCCTCCAGGCCCCAAAAGATGTTACATGAGATGGCGTGAGATGGAAAATTGTTATTTTTTTTTTCTTTTTTGGCAGGGGGGTAAAGAGAAACACAGACGTAGCTTCCAATGTGCTCAGCACAGTTTGCTAATAACAAGATGAGGTCTAGCTCTAGTTCTTTTAAATGCCTTTGGTTTTTACACGTAACCTGATTACATAGGGGGAGATTAGGAATGTTGGTTATTTTTAAGACACCGGTTGAATTGTGCTCTAGTTCTGATGCCAAAGTGATGCAATAAACTGAGTCGTTCCCCCCCCCCCGGTGTCAAAATTATTAACCAATGGAGAATCCGTCTAACCCACAGACTTGTGATTCCCATCGCCTGAATTGGCCGAGTGCATTTCTATTCTGGTAACCAGCTCAACCACACAATCCAATTACGTGGAGGTTTCTGTTGATCCCTCCAGATATGGAATTCCAGTTTGAATGGACTGCATTGAAAAAGATGCTCTGTGTCGGCTCCATACGGGATGATGCCAGAAATAATGTCCATTATCAGAAATTAATGGACGACGTGGAGGCGTGAGCTGTCAGACGCAAAGCCGAGAAGGGTTGCTTCCACCATGGTCACTGACGAAAAAATGAATATTAAATCAATCATCAATACTTTTTCCCACTGTTTTACCACCATTCTTTAATAAGAGCAAGCATAAGATGCTAAAATTCCCATAATTATTTCATAGCCAGTATTATATGCTGTTTTAGAAGTTAGACTAAATCAGTGCTGAGATGTGTAGTGATGCCAAACGTTTCTCACCAACCTTCACAATATATTGACTATAGTGTCATCGTGTTACCAGTGTGTGCAATCTTCATATCACAAGACTGTAGTCTAGTAATTGTTGGCCAATAGATTCAAAGTATAATGAACTTGCATTTTACACGCTAATGTAATATTCATTCTGTGTTGGACAGTTTTCTCACAGCAGCAGATGCTCACAACGGACACAAATGACCTTGCCCAATATGCTAAAGGTCAGAGAGTGTTGGAAACACAGATGAGAGCGAAAAGAAGAAAATAAGCATACATCGTCATCACAGTATTTAATAATATTGCCATTGCAAGATGTTTTAGTACTGGGCAGCCATATTTTCCACCAACACAGACTTAAGAATCCAGAATGGCTGCCTTCTGTGTAAAAAAAAAAAAACAATAGTTACCTTAGCGTTCCACTTTGTACAGTTTCTATATCATCATGTACAGCGCTGTGAGTGTGTTGCTACAGTTTGTGAATACATAAAGTGCCTAAAACAATACAATCCTTTTGTTGCTGTGAGTAGTTAACCTGACCACTAAACAGCAATTGACAGGTTTCACTGGTTTGCCAACTTTCAACTGGAACATGGTTTGCTTTGGTGGGCTGTCAGTCACAGTCTGACTCTGGACCTTTGTAAATGAAGACGGCCTGTTTTCATGCCATGCTGGGGTTCCTGTGACCATAGCAGAGATCAGATCTTCCATTAATACTTGGTAGTTCCGCTACTTCTCTGGATGCAGCAGAGACTTGCGTAGTGCAGCTCAAAGGGGGTTGATGGTCAAGCTAATAACAGCTAGCGTTAGCTTATGTTGTTCGGGAGGTTTTTAGCTGCGCTGAGGCACGTTCAGGAGCTTTACTGGCTTTTCTATGTTGCTGTCAAACATCTGTGCCGTACTCATTAAAAATGAGCGTAACAATCAAATTTCAGCGTAACTTTGCCAACTTTCATTGTAACGGTCCATTGCGCGGACATGCGCTGGCGAGAACCCTGCAGTTAATGTCAATCTAAATGTTTTAGATGGGTAGATGGAATCGCATCATATCGATCGCAGACTTGTGAATAGAAGTTAATGGAAATCGTGTTGTCACAGGCTTTGTGATGTCGGCAAACATCGTATCGTCATCCAAACAAATCAATATATATATAAATCGTATTGTGATAAAGCTGGTGATTTGCGCCCGCACTAGCAACCTGAGAGGACATGGTTATTGTTGTTCTCTGATGCAGCGAGGACTCTAATGCTTTCTGCACAGCAGTTGCATCTAATTTATGATAACTTAGTCAAGTGCTTTAATGAATCACTCAGCCTCTTGTACTGAAAGATTCAGCTTTGTATATTTCAAACAGCTGTGTGTTTTTTGACAACTTGCACAGCTCTGTTTGTGGATTATTTCTGTTAAACTCACTGCTACGGAGTCCATATTAGTTTCCCGCTACAGGATGACACCTTGTTGGCAAATGATGATGTATAGCATTATATTTGCAGATGGAACCGGTTCAGAAATAACTTATTTGATTCAGTCATTCTGCAGCAGCTGCATCTTAGGGATATGAGACAGAATGGTCAGATGGTGTTTTGTGTTTCCTCGTCCGCATCGTGAGAGAAATGCATCAAACAGGCTGTTACTGGCTAGTTTCCTTTTTCTTTATCTCAGTTGAGAAGTGCTGCAGTGTCTTTGATAGAAGTAGTAGTTTTGTATCTACCAGAAATTAATGGATTGCAAGATTATCCCTATTTATGGATCAAATGGTATGCCCCTAACCTTTTATCTGATTTTACTCTTAAAAAGAGTAATAAAGGGCTTGCTGTTTGATCACAGGTTTACGCACTAAAAGTGGGAGTTTTCAGTTTTGTTGCATTGGAAGTGTGGAAAAATCAGGTGCAGGTCACCCTCTGAATGATTTGGCATTAGTAGTTCATGGACTGACATTAAACCTTACTTCTGCTTTAAAGTGCAGAGGTAGAGGCCAAGTTTTTGATTTCTGGGGATTTTTCTTTTAGGGAATATATCCTCATGAAGTAGGGTTATCGTGATACTAAAATCTCAAATTCAATACTAGGAATACTCACTACTTTCAGAGTTTTCTCTAGTTAAGAGTAAATTATGATTAATTACAAATTGACATATTTAATATTTTTTATGTGGGGAAAACCAGCCTCCTTTTAGAAGACATACACCGCGTGGCCAAAAAAAAGTTGCCATCAGAAAAAAAGGTCACACACTGTAATATTTCGTTGGACCGCCTTTAGCTTTGAAAAGTAAACAAACAAAACTGGATTTCTTTCTGAAGTTTGAAGACGTTTTTGAACAAAGACAGATGATTCGAAAGTGGGTGAAAGAAGCCATTTACGTTAAGAGAGAAAAAACAAACTTTAAACCGAGGAGGACGACTCTGGTTTCAACTTTTAAAAGCTTACAACAGAGCAAAAGGTTTGATTCCTTCCTCAATCCTCACCTCCATGCAGGTGATCACAACATCTCCCCTGTAAGCCAGGCCAACAACGACCCTAATGACTCCCCATTGCTAAGGCATGGACCAGTTTGGTTTATTTTGCATGTTATCTAAGCCATAACAAGGCCTTTTTGGGCAATAATATAAAGCTTGGAACTCCACACTACTCCAGACATTTGAATTGAGAAAGGTTTCTGGATGGGATGCGAAACGCCTTCAAACATTGGAAAAAAAGTCCTGTTGTTTTGTTTTTTAACTTTTAGCTTTTTTTGGAATGACCATGACCTGGATGACTAAGAATCTTCACCAGCATTTAGCTTTGATTACGGCACACATTCACTGCGGCATTGTTTGATAAGCTGCTGCGATGTCACAAGATATATTTCCATCCACTGTTGCATTCATTTTGCACCAATATCTTGCATTGATACTGGTAGAGTCTGTCCGCTGCGCAAAGCCTTCTCCAGCACCTCCCAAAGATTTTCTGTGGGGTTAAGGTCTGGACTCTATGGTGGCCAATCCACAGAGTCCACAATGCTCCCTAAACTACTGTTTAACAATTTGAGACGATGAATCCTGCCATTGTCATCTTGGAATGCGCTCCTGCCATATGGGAAGAAAATAAATCTGTTGATGGGATAACCCAGGGCCTCACTTATGAATTTTGCGTACGCACATGATAGGGCCTGAAACATGCGCACGGCACTTTCCACGAAAAAGTTGGGATCTATTAAAAAAAAAAAACTTTAGGGGAAAATATGCGACCCTTGTGGCAAGTTTGTACATTCATTTTGGAGACCAGCGAAATTGGCGACGCAGATGGTAAAGTGGTGAATTGCAGCCAAACTGCACGAAGATTCCTCTGAATGTTCAATTTCACTCCATATCAGACTTTGATCATAGATCACCTTAATCATAAGCATTCAAAGTCCTGTTACACAGCCTCAGAAGAATTTCAACACGGAGCCTGTCAGCAGACGTTTGAAACGTTACTCAACTTTGCTTTTTAACAAGTTCTTTTGTGGGCAGTATATGTGCTTTTACCTCTGATTTACACATTTAATAAACTCCTCTCTGAATTTATTGCACCCATCACTCTGGGACAGGTTCAAGCTGGACTCATGAGACCACATGACCTTCATCCAGTCCTCCAGAGACCAAGTTTTATGCTCCCTAGCAAACTGTAGTCTTTTTTCAGTAAGCCTCACTGATTAGTGGTTTTGTTACGGCTACACAGCTATTCAGTCCCAACCCCTTGCATTCCTGTACTTTCACTATTAAATAAACCCCTGAGTTCTTCTACTGTTGTTTCTCTTCTATGATTTCGCAAAATGTTAAAGTGATTGCCAATCACGATCATTGTGGATTTTTTTTTGACCACATTTCTTCCTCAAAGACGATGGTTCCCCTCTATCCTTCCAAGCTTCAATAATGCGTTGGACAGTTCTCCACTCAGTTTTGGTAGTTTCTGTAATCTCCTTAGATGTTTTCTTGGCTTAATGCGTGCCAATGACTTCACCCTTTTTAAACAGACTAAAATCTGAAAGATGATCAAACTTGCAGTAACTATCCAACAGGAGGCACGTACCCATTTGTCCAGGTGGCAACATGTTTTTGGCCATGAAGTGTATGGTTTAGGTGACACTTCCCTGGTTGGGAAAACAGCAGACAAGATAACACTTAGTATAAGTGTTACTACCCGCTATGGAAGTATGTGCCTTTGATTCGCTCGTGCAATAACTTAATTTTGTAATATTTGCTTATCTTTTGAGTGCAACTGTGTGCTTTCATTTGCTTGATAAAAACATTTTAGTAGCGAGGGAAAAATAAAGGATCATCTAAACTCAAATAGGGCTGGGCGATTTTGCCAAAAAAAAAAATCTTCGATTTTTAAAGAAAAATTCGAGTTTCGATTCGATTTTCGATTTTTTTTTCCAATGCACTTAAAAACGACTGAAGACATCAGATATAGTGTCAAAAGTGCAACTTTATTGCTATGATTCTCCTCAAGAGTCAAGATGCGTAGAATCCCAAAACAAGAAGTAAATAAGGCTCTGTCATTCAACAATTTTAACCTTTAACCCAGGTTTAAGGAAAAGTGCAACTTCAAGTAACTTCACAATAGCTTAAATTTTCTGTTCAAGAAATCAGATAATTACAAATTTTGTAACATATAACATTACAATTGAAAAAATAAACTCTTCTCAGTATAGTGTGAATATAAAAAAATGAAACATGCCTGTGGCAGACATAAAGCCTGCTCAAAGAGTGAACAAATGTAAACTTTTATCTATAACAACAAAACACATGCTTGTTAGATCTCTGAAACATTGTGCATGCTCATTCTAAACATTTTTTGCAAGAAAGATGAGCCTGTCCACAACCTCTGGCTTAAGGCAGGCCCGGTTGCAGGTAACTATTCCCCCACCCACACTAAATAGCCTCTCTGAGGGGGCACTAGTGGCTGGAATAGAAAGATATTTTTTAGCCAGTAAGCTTAGCCTTGGAAAGTTTGGCTGATGCAGCTTCCACCATTCAAGAGGATCTGTGTCTGGCTCTATGTCTGGAATAAGGAAATATGTTGCAAGCTCAGTCTCAATTTTTGTTTTCTCAGATTGTGGGTGTGGCGTGGTGGATGGAGCACTGTTTTTAAAGAAGGCACCCAGAGTCATTTTCTTTTTTGGCGGGGTGTTCTCTTGAACAGTTGAGGGACCAGCTTCCTCTGTGGTAGAGTTGCAGAGAGCAGCGATCTCAGACACTGCTCTTTTTTTGACAACTTCCAGTTTGCTAGCATCAATGTATTTTGTACGGAACCTCGGGTCTAAAAGTGTGGCCATGTCCAAAAGTTCCTCTTTCTCCAAATCACAGTATTTACTTTCGAGGTAACGCATGATGTTAGCTTTGATTGTTTTTGTTAGCTCCAAATCTTCCTCCTCTGGCAGGAGGAGACTTGTTTTAAACAAATGCAGCACTGGTTTGATGCATGACACACTGACATATGATTCCCCTGACAGTGCATCAGTGAAGTCCTGGAGAGGTTTCACTGCTTTGTTGGTGGCTTCTAATACTTCCAAATCTTGCCACGTGGGAACAAGATGACGCGTTTTCTTGTCCGCACCCAGGACACGAGTTATTGCCTTCTCTTGCTCAATCATCTTTTGACGAGACCCCCAACGTGTTGGGGATTCTGAGATCAAAAGATGCTGGGGAAGTCCAAGCTCAGCCTGCACCTCTGTCATGTCTCGCCTTTTTTTCCAGCTGTAGGAGAAGGCTGATACAGCTTTTTTGCAGACCCCTATGGCCCGATCGATCCTTGGATCCTTCACACCATTCTCTGTAATAAATGTGAAAAGATATTTAGAATACTTTGTCACTCCAAACTATATATTTGATTATGTGAGTTTTCAAAATTGTTTTGTACTTTTATCACAATTTTAATAGCTATAACACAGTTTAATACATAATGTATAATGAATGCATTGCAGATTAAGGAAAAGTCAGGTTTATTTATGTAAATAAACTAAGATAAACTGTAAATATGAATTTATGTCTGTGTGTAAACCTGTTGAAATATATAACATATTCTGGCTATTAAATTATGAAATATATTATATTATATATTATATTATATAAATATATATATTATTGAAATATACTTTACAATGTGCAAGTATGTGCACCTATTTATTCTTACACCAACTCTTACCTATAGCATTGTGGAGTCTGTGGCCAAAACACTGCAAGCTGGGCCAGTTGTTGTCCTTAAGGGCTTTTATGATATTGGTGCCACTATCAGTTGTCATGCAGACGAGTCGTTCCTCCAAAAGTCCCCAGGAGCTGAGAGCGTCTTTTAAGCCATGGGCAATTATCTCACCAGTGTGGTTGTCGGGGAAATACGCTGTCTGAAGGCAGATGCTGCGCAGAGTCCAACTATTGTTGATGTAGTGAACCGTCAGACTCAGATATGGCTGCATCGTCCGGCTGGACCACAGGTCCGTTGTGGCTGAGTAAAACTGCATCTCCTCCAGCTCACAGCGGATCTTTTCCCGAGTTGTATTGTACAGGTGAGGCAGCGATACATCGGCGAAATACTTGCGACTGGGGACATCGTACCTCGCATCTAATACTTTCAACATGTGATTAAAGCCTCGCTTTTCGACAGAATAAATTGGCAGCATGTCTGTGGCAATATAAAACGTGATCGCCTCTGTAATCGCTTTCCATCGCGCTCCCTTCTTATTATAAGGCACACAGTTTGTAAAGCTCTCAGGAAGTGTAGTTTGCTTTTTAGCAGGCGTGCTAGAGGAGGCATTTTCGCTACGGAGCCGGCTGCACTTCTCCCATTCTTCGCGATGTTTATTCCTCAGGTGCTGGAAAAGATTTGTTGTACTGCTGCTTCCAGTAGCAACAGCCTTGAAACAAATTTTGCAGCAAGGCTTCGTCTGTGTTTGGTCTGCTGCATCAAAACCAAACCAGTTCCAAATTACGGAATTACCCGTGCCTTTCTTTGACGTTAGTTCTCTGCTACACGCAGCCATGTTGTTTGTGTTTACGCAGGGCGGGGGCTGGCTTATAATATCGCGCTACGGTAACCCACAAGGAAGAAACGCGGAAAAGTCCGAAAAAACAATTTTGACAAAAAACTCGAGTTTGCAAAATAAAAATCGTTTTAAACTACAAAATCGATAAATCGATTAAATCTATTTTTTGCCCAGCCCTAAACTCAAATAAACCGTTTCAAAACAAACATGGATCTGACGCATACTGAACACATTTTGTCTGGTCGATGCAAATATGTTTGGCGGCAGCCCTGTATAATTTCTGGCTTTCCGGTAATACTGCATCATGTTTACTTTTGTGATCAACTACAGCAGCAGGGTAGATTGCTTCATTTTAGACTGCTGTCAGTTTCAGTCAGGCTCCACCATAACTTATTACTATTAGCCACATTAGCCTCCAATAGTGTAGCTATTAAAACTGAGAAGTTACACTTTATTTCATAGCTTGTCTTCTGGGATGTTCACTTCTTCATTGTGCGCCCCCCCCCCCCCCCCCCCCCCCCCTTAAGCCCTTTAGGGAAATATTTATGGGCTTGGGTTTGTCTTGCCAATAAAAAGGGTGGCATATGGTTTATGGTTTTCTGGCTGTACTCGACATATAAGCACAGTTTAAACTTCCAGCAGTATATCATCATGGTTGTTGTAGGAAGCAAGGGTCTGTTATTTCAGTGCTGTGGATTAAAGAAGTGCTACAATTTGGGCAAATGTAAATCGGTTTGTTTCAAATATGAATTAAGGAAGGGAGGAGTGTGTTGGGGGGGCTGTGCTAACGTAGCAGAGCTTTGCGTGTTGCAGCTCAAAGGGGGTGCTAATGCTAGCTTGGGCTGCTACTACTAACTTAGCATGTAGCACCGTTAAACATTTAATTTTTCTTGTTTGTCTGCCTGGGAAAGTTCCTCAGGACAACACGTTTGTGTTTTATATGGTCTATAAAGAGGATTGGATGTTTTCTTCTGGCTGTCCTCCACATGGGAGCAGAATTAAAAACTGCCACCACCAGCTCATTGTTTGGGTCAGGCAGGAAACGGGGAGTGTCTGTGCGCTGCTGCCAGGAAGAGGCGCGACAAATTGGGCGGATGTGAATGGGTCAGTTTATATTTATATTGATTATTCACATCTGTATGTTTGAATAATACATTTTTAGTATTCAGTTCTTCTTGAAAATGTTTCGACACCTATCCAGGAGTTTTTGTCCATTCCCTGAATCATGACGAGGCTGCTGATCGTGTTGGAGGACTGAACTGTTTACAGCTCGGTTTCGTCATGATTCAAGTGATCAAGTACTCCACTCACACCAAGCAATAGCTTCCAACGACCCACGACAGCGACGAGTGGGTCATTGGTTTGTATCTGACTTCGAATGTACCTAGGAGGATGGGCCTCCATGTCCTTAAAAACTGCAGAGCACCAACTACAGGTTGCTCAAGTAAGAGCTGCCAGAATCAACAGAGACTCCTGGATAGGTGTTGAAATGTTTTCAGAAAAAACTGAGCGATAGTCCAGTTGCCTCCAATTTAAGCCTGTTTGCTGCTGCGATGACCCAGATAACTGAGAATTTGCAAAGGTATATTCTTTATATTGAGATATCAATTATTTTTGACAACCCTGCTTTAATGCCATCTTTGATTAAACTGTTACTGATGTACAAACAAGTCTTCAAAATAAACAAAATATGGCCCACCACACTTATAATTAATACAGTGGGGCAAGCCCTGGACAGTGTGAGTACATAACAAAGGAAATATGAAATCCTACAAAGTATTGCATCCAAGCAGTCCTTGGCGATTGCAAACATTGATGATGTGATGACGATTGAGCTTGATGCACATATAAATACGCTTTCCACAAGAGGTGACTTGAGTTTATGTAACCGGTTTCATACATTCCTGAGTATGAATGGAGCATGGCTTTGTAAACAAATTAAAATTATCCGGTTTTCTTTTCACAACCAGAACCAGGTCTCTTAAATAAAGTCACATTTCAAACACCAACCCAGAGGCCCCAACCGTAGGTTTGAAAGGTGTTTATTTTTCCTGACCCGAGTCAATAAACCCATACATTCTCAATTTAAAAGAATATGAAGTTGACAGAAGATAAACAAACCGTCTCTTTACTTTTGCCCTTTGGTTTATTGTTACAGTAATGTGTGGGAGGCTGGCTCAGGTCCAGTTCTTCTGAGCACTGACTGTCTGACCAGTTGGCGCTGCAATGATGCACAGCACCACAACTATGCAGGGCATGTGCTTGAGATTGTAGAGAGATTAAAATCGCCCGTGGTTTCTTGTTCATCTGTGCAAGACAATTAAAGGCAACTTCGGTGAATCATCTCCCAGTCCTCCATTAGATTTGGAGCACTGTGATCAGACATGAGGAGTAATTATAAGCGGCTTTGTACCTCAATAAAAAAATCTAAGCCGTTCGGAGACGGTACATTCTTTTAAAATTGTAATCATACCAGGTACCAAGGCAAAGAAAAGCCAATAATGCTTTGTTAGCAAACATACCACTCTGTTGTCCATTCGTGGTATAGTCTAAGGCTTTTCAGCTTTAATGTTTACCAGTAAATGTTTTCTTCCCCAACAATAATGCATAGAAATCCTATTTGAAGAGAATCCGTCATTATGTTTAGTTGAGAAGTCATGTTTCTGTTCGTTGATGTTAAACAGTAATTTTCTACGCCATGCTGTTATTTGAAACATATGCTGCTTGTCGCAAGCCCTTATTTAGTTATTTTTTGTAGCTCTTACGTACCTGTTTTATATAGTTACATTTGAATCCTTAAACTGGGCCCAGCTGATGCTATGAGGGACAACTTGTGCAAAGTATTGCACTCAGAACCCTTCTTGATTTCGAGCTATCGCGTTGAAACAGAGTCTGAATAACTGAGAAGTGAGCAGCTCTGTTCCTAAACCCATGCTCTGACACACATCTGGCAGTCACATGTCATAAACTACTTTGTGCTATATCTAATTTAGTTGTATTCTCACGTAGACTTGTTGCCATGCCTTGTCTTCAAATTAGCACTGTCAAGGCAAAGTATCCCCCCCCCCCCCCCCCCCCCCCCCACAAGGCTGCTGATAGATAGCAAAGGGAAACTGGATCTGAAGAAAAGAGAAGGACAGGCGCTGTGGGACTTGTGCAGCCTGCATGCCTTTCGCTCAATGAGGCACTTGCTAGGACATTTACTCAGCAGCGGGTTTTTTTCTCCGTCTGAAAAGCGGCTTGCACTGCAGTGCTAGCTGAGGGCATACAGTGGGTCAACTGCAGATAGAGTTACAACCTTCCCTTTGTGGAGGTGTCGGACAAATTGGACCTCACAACTGCTACGCCAGTTTTACAGGGACAGCTGCCACTCTCCGCCCACCAGAACCCACCGCTGACTGTTGTTCCTCCGGGGGGGGGGGGGGAGCCATCTGTGAGGAAGACGACGGCGCAATGATTAAATGATTGCTCAACAGTTTTACCTCTGTCACTGCAGGGGGGTGGGAGGCAATCTGTGACCCTGCTGCTGGAGTCACTTTAGCGAAAAGGGACAGTGCTCCTCTGTCCGAAACGTCTGTTTTTAATGGACTTCAACTTTACCTGGAAATGCAAAAGCTGGGAAATGGTTTCTTTGTCGTGGCGGCGGCACTAAAATTCCTGAAGCTTTGTTTGTAATTGGAGAACGGCCTAATTTGTTGTAGCAGCAGTAACAAAGCGAGAAGAGCTTCAGATCTTTAACGGCTAAACATGAAATGAACATTTGGACGTTGGCCAGGAGAAATGAAACACAAAGAAAATGGCTTGTGAAACAGGGAGGGGATTGGATACTTACACCAAGGGAGGATTTTAGTGAACAAAATTTACTTTTTTTGACTTTTATAAATGATTATGCAAACTTTGCAACAAAGCGCTTGACTGCTCCAGAAACAGGTATAACCTTTTTTGTTTAAAAGTAAACTAAACCTGCCAGGTTTGGCCACTTGCCTCATCAGACAGCATCTGATGTTCTGCATCAGTTTCAATAATCAAATTCCAACAAAGCATTTTTTTTTTTATTGCATCGCAGCTACCCTTCAGCAGGATTTTTGGTGCTACTGTTGCGCCGTGACATTAAAGCCCACCGAGGACTTCCTAGTTTCGTCTGTCCTTTAGTCGTACGTGTCAGTCGTTCAACACAAGAGAGGCTGTCTCTATTCCACGAGGTCACATACACGCATCTCATTGGCTAGGACTATCATCCTTCCACCCTGCTGTCCACCATTTTGTTTTGACCTCAAAGTCTTCAGTAAACATGCTCATTGTACGTGAATTTGGATGGTTGGGCCCTCGCTCTGCCATCCATTTTGACCAGTGACGTAGATTGATGTAAAACAAAGGGTTTCCTCCATGCTGTGCTTTGTATATTAAACCTCTGCAGAACGATAAACGGCTTTTCTCCCTAAACGCCACACAATAACCGCAGTGAATTAATATTACAGATGTTGTTTATCGCTGCCCTCATAGAAGAAATGTGAAGGCTACTTGTAGTTTTAGTTTGTAAACATCAAGTGCAGTTTATCATTGCCATGTTAAAAAGATTTACCATAATGGGCCACGATTGGATAATTGCCCATCCCTAATCAGTGTGTTGTTTTGCTGAAAGCGGCAATGTTTTGCACACTATTCAGTGTTTTTTCAGGGAGTTAAATCTTTATGTGAGGGGAAAAACATTTTGTGTTAAAATAAGTTAAAGTCTGTTATTGTTTTTTTTTATGTTAAAGTAACTATACAGAACTCATGTTCTTCTTAGAACAAGGCCTAAAGCTACTATAGGTTGGCGAATTCTTTATAATTTACATATAATCCAATTCATAAAATTGGATTTTTACTTATTTAGCTCTACTAGATGTAGCATAAAATAAGTGGTTATAGAAAAAAGTTTCAAGGCCGTATAATAATGTTACACATTAAGTTGTAGGTTCCCCATTATCGTCTACAGTCCTTCATGAGCTAACAGTTGGTGCCTTTTATTGCGACGTGAAAGGTTACAGCAGGATCCAGAAGAGCTGTGATCGTGTTAATGCAGCTGGAAACTGCAGCTGAATAGCTCTTGTGATTCCCGCTGAGACCTCAGTTCCTTTTCCCGTTTCTTTCTCTTTTTTTTTTTTTTTCTTCTACTGCCTTTCTTTCCCAGGATCTTTGAGAATGTCTCATACGGCCATAAAACACGGTCAGACCCGCGGTCACAATCGGCTCACTTTGGTGGGTCATTTGCACGTAGCTTTCTGCTACCACTTTGTGATTAAGGGTAATATTTAGGAAGCAAGTATTCCTAAATATTTGGACATCGGGTTGTCGCCTTTGCTTCTCTGCATACAAAGGCAACAACCTGATCTTCCTCCTGAGGCGGACAGCAGTTTATTCCTGCCCCTCCTGTTAGCGCCAGATGACTGTTTACGCCCTGGAGTTGAAAAGGCACGGCTCTATAAAGCATGGGGGGGGGGGGGGGGGTGTTGGGCCAGCTACGTCTTATTTATCAGCGGTGACACTATCAGCGGCGCTTTGTGCAAAGAAAGTCAGTCATTCAGAACAGTGGGGCCACCTTGGCTGTCAAAGCAGGATTTAGGCTACATTTCCCACGGTTGCCATGACGACTGTGGGAAGTGATTATGGGGGTGGGGGGGGGTTTCGGAGCAGAGCTGTCACACCAGCGGGTATTACCGTGGCGGTTTGCACACTGATCATCGGAGAATGACTGGCTGGCGATCAGACGCCTGTTTTTCCAATGAACTGCTGTGTTCTGCGACGTCCGAGAGGCCGCTCTGCCATCCCGCGTCTGAATCGTTGGCCTTAATTAGTCTCTTCTCTTCTCTTCGCAGGGCAGAATGTGGTTAAATGGGACAGGAAGGAGTACAACGTGAAGATTCTCTAACCCTCGCCCCTGACTCCCAACCGTCTGACAGGGTGTCGGACCTCACCGAGGCATTCCTGGGCCGTTGGCACTAAAATGTCCCTAAGTGGTGGCACTGCAGGCGGGAAAGGTGTGGACTCGAATGCGGTGGACACTTACGACAGCGGGGATGAGTGGGATATCGGCGTTGGCAATCTGATCATCGACCTCGACGCAGACTTAGAGAAGGACAAGCTTGAGATGTCTGGCACCAAGGACGGCATGGCGGCACCACCCAGTGCCGTGGCGGCGTTGCCCGACAACATCCGATTCGTCAGCCCGGTCTCCGGCGCTCAAGGCAAGGAGAGCAAATCCAAATACAAGCGCAGCAAGAACTCGAAAGACAATAGCAGCAAAGCTTCCGGCGACGGGGGCAAAAAAGAGCCCAGCGGACGGACTCAAGGGGAGCCGACGGGGGCGGCGGCGGGCGCAGTGGCCGCCGGCAACAACGCCACCTCTGGGAAGAACATGGAGAAAGGGGGCAAAGCCTCCCGGGGGGTTCTCGGTGGTAAAAAGGACAAGGAAGGGGCCGGCGGGAAAAATAAGAAGGACAAAACAGATGGCGCCCCGGTCGTGGCAATTGGCGTCTCTGAGAAGGACATGTCTCAGGCCCAAGTTGCGTTGGGGAATAGTCGTAACGCGTCCTTCGAGAACGCACAATCAACAGACTTGGCCGACGCTAATCAAATGGGGAATATTGCACTTGAATCTGTTGGGATAGTACCAGCTTTGACCGCGAAAACTGAACCAGACGAGGTGGAAAATGTTAACAGCGAATGCAAGACGTTAAAGAAGATAAAAACCGAGAAGGTACGTGATCGTTTGTTGTTTTTTTTTACCCTGTTCTGATGTTGGTTGAATTAGTTTGACGTCCCTCTGTTGTGACTGATCGCACTAGAACAACATTCAGCATTAATCCCTTCTGGAATTGGGGGGTAAATGAACATTGTGTTGCTTAATCAGATCAAAGCTTTGGCATTTTAACCCAAGAAAGAAACACGACCTTCTGATTGGTGGCTTAAAACCAACATCCAATCAAACGGCTGGCTGTGCCTGAAACGCTTTAACGTGGTTTTTCTGTTCTTAGATGAAGCTCTGTGAAACAGAACTGTCTGCCATTGATTTCAATTTGATGCAATCTGACCCAGTGCTTTAGGCTGCTCAACACTGGGCTCTGACAGCCTGTTGCTTTCAGCGGGCATGGAGATGCACCGCGCTCCCTAAAGCAATCTGACATGTGATGCATGCAAAGAGGCCCACTGCTGTTTTCTCTTTTATCGCCGTCCTACGAATGAGGGCACCCTTGACGAATGTGACGCTGTGATCCGCCACAGGAAAGACTCCGAACACACTGGAGACGTTCTTTTCTTCCCCCGACTTGACTGCACAGGCTTTATTTGTCTTAAAGGGATGGACAGCTCCCTTCCCATTCGAAACACTACTTGTGGCGTGTCAAGTAATGGTGCTAATTATCGTCTTTTGTAATTATCTCTAAAGTTGTTATATTCTCCACATTAGCCAGTAAAGAATTAATTGCGCGCTGGAAGATAATCGACACTGTCAGCCTTAAGCTGTGCAGAGCATTACGCCTGTGAAGTGAAGCAAATGCCAAATCGTGTTATTTATTTATTTTCCCTCCTTCTTCTTCTTCTTCTTCCGTTGAGCAATTTCAACGCCGACATTGTCGTACGAGAATAATATAAAGATCTGTGTAGCTATTCACCCACACTTATCTTGTTCACTCCGAGTTGATCTATCACTGTGTCTTTTGTATGCCTCATAGCAGCCTTTTCATGCTCTTCTGGTATAAAAGACAGCAAAGCGGGGAGGTGCCGAGGACTGTTTTTGTCTGTCATCGTGTTCCATTCTTAATCCCACAAGCCCCAGCAATGCCTGGTGGAGCTGTGTGTGTGTGTGTGTGTGTGTGTGTGTGTGTGTGTGTGGAGGGGGAGCTGGTGGAGCTGGTGCTCAGCACGCCTTCCTCGGTTTTCCTGCTGCTCTGAGAGCGGCGTGGGGGATGGGCGGCGAGGAAGCCTGTTTGATTCCTTAAATCCAGGGCACCCAGTCATGAAAACAAGCCGGAGACCCTCCTGTGGCTGGATGGCTACAAAAGGAAATTTAGGAAAGGCTTTATCGTGATGTATTTAAAATAAAAGCGCAAGAAAAAAAAAACGCAAGAACAGGCGGCAATGAATAAAAGAGCGAGGTCGGCGTGCGAGCTGCTGAAATGTAGCCTTGAAAGCGCGACGGCGGCAGGCCGCGATACTAAAGCAGCGTTAATCAATATTAGCTTAACAAGCCTTTTGTCTCGTCAGGTATGCCCAGTTAGTGGCGTAAAAAGGAAAATGCACAAAAAGAGCATTTAGTTCTCGTTAGTCACTTAGTTATGCTTTCATACCCAGTTCAGCATTCAATATAGTCATCCCATAGTAGAATAAGCGAGGTCAAGTGCTGCGAGAAGGTTACATTTGGATTGGTAATAGTTTTCACAGAATTTACACTTTAAAATAAACTTTGCCTTGAAAGCTTAAAACGGCTTAAAAAGATTAATTGGGGATACAGAATATAGTCTTGTGAAGGTGAAGGTGGCTTATTTGAATATTTGCAAGCTTTGCAAAACACCTTTGTACTTTAGTCTAGTTTGTGATTAAGGGTATATTATTTAAGAAAATGTAGTGATGATGATATGGGTAGATCTTGCAGTGACAGTATAAGGTGTTTTCTATGCCCATTTTCTTCTTCCCTCTCTGTCTTATGCTGTGTTTCAATCAGCCTGCGTGACCTTTAGCATGTTGGTCAATGTCATTTTGTCCGGCGTGAGCGTCTCCTGCCTTCAGACTGCTAATATGGCTAAATCTTACCGTAGCATGGCAAATGCAACGGCATAAGACTTTGAATATGTTAGCAAACACTTATTGCATTCCAGTCTTTAGCAGTATGAATATTCCACAACCCAGTATTGCAATGCCGATATATTGGTAGTATATTTTGCACCCTTACTCGTAATGGTGTTTGCAAAGCCGATGCCATGACGAGGGACAGAAATCTAAGAACGATACTTACCGGTGAGCTCATTTGTAAACTAAAAAGGCGCGTACTCTGGGAACGGCCTGTCAATTAGCACCGTTCAGTTGGAGACCCGTGGTGCTGAAGTGCGCCAAGCAGGGACGGCTTACCGAGCTCCGGCCTCGGCTATTTTAATCAAGAGGCGCTGACACGTCTGAAAAGAACTGGTTCGAAAAGGATCAGGCTACGCCTTGGAGCGCTGCCCGCTGGCCGGACACAGCCAGTGTGGGTTGGAGCGTGAGCTATGGCGTGTCTGCCACTAAAATATGACTCAAACGTGGGCATGAGGAGCGTGGCCGTGTATACTACCGACATGCAGAGTGTGAATGCATGGAGCCTGAAATTCAAAAGCCCACCAGATATTCCACCCAAATATGTCTTCATGATCACACCATTGCAGACACTCAAAGTGCGATGGCCATGTGCAGCTGTGTTCATGACCATAATCATTTCTTTTCTTGATGTGTTGTTAGTGGTTACATCAAGGAGACCTAACATTACTAATATCAAGTAAAGTCCAGTTTAGACCATCCTTCTGCGTTAAACCCAGAACTACTGATCGCTTTGTCCTTTCACGTCATACCAGTCGATCCATCGAGATCGCCGGCCCACTGCGCTTTCATAGCACCCTGTTAAGATTACAGAATCAAGTAGGTGTGGCTTTTAACTCTGTGTTCATCTGAGAAGTACAGGAGAAGTGATGGGAATTTCCCAAGTAGGCTTTTCAAATGTATTCTGTCCTTTCAGATACAAGAGTTGTTGTGCGCCGTCCTTAAAGCGATGTCTGCATCAGATTTCACTGAGCATCGCCTATCTCAGTTCAGATGAGGAGGTGCCTGTGCTCACACTGCAGACTTCTGCTGCGTTCATATCACATCACTGATGTCCCTCTTAGTGTTCATGGTGGCTACGGCTCTTGTGACTGCCTCCTTAGGCGAATCGTGTACATAATATTGGGAGTTACCGCAATATCACCTCCGAGCTATTCTTTCTTAGCAACTATGATGAAATTTCAATCAAAGTTGGGAGCTTTCAGAATGAGACCCGTTCACCTCGCTGAGGCCCTTTACAGGGTGGGACAACGTTCTTGCATAGAGAACCCTCTTGCGACTACCATTTAATACCGCGTCTCCACCTTACCGGGCACTCTGTAGGTAAATATTTTGTCTGCATCCTCGTGAGAAAACATCTGCAGGACGTGGCTTTAAGGCGCATTAGAAACGACAAAGCAAAATTATTAAGAGCCATTACCGCGCGCAGTTGGACCGCCGCGTCAGACCTAATTGCTCATTTCATGTTAGATGGTTATTTGGCGCTGCAGATTGCGTTCGGTGGAGCCGGACAATACACGCCCGCTTTGTGTTGCGTAAAGTGTGAGTGGTTGAAACAAAGGAGGATTAGGGTGTTTCAAAACGCTTTCAAAATGGGCCCATTTATAGGAATTGGAGTTGTGTAATCCATCTACTAATCAGTAGGCCTCTCTTCAGCAATCTTGTTCTCCATGGTGCTGGTGTAATAGCCGTGGCTACATCTTCTATGTCCTAAGTTAAAGCTCCCCAAAGCTTTGGCTCTCAGATGCTGAATAAATCATCTCCACTTCCTTCGTACAAGTGCTAACCACCTCGTGAATGTGTCTCACTCTCCCACCTCTCATTATACAAATCTAGAGGAGTGAGGTGTCGTCAGCTTCTTCCATGTGCCACTGGCCTTGATAAATGGAGCAGCTCTCTTAGAAAATTACATTGGCAGTGTTACTTTGAAGCGGGGGGGTGGGGGGGGGGGTGCTCTGCATTGCTGCCGGTGTCCAGCTCTGGGGTGGAGGGATCTCACCACCGCCTTCTTGAGCTTTTTCTCGTCACCTGTCCCTGACAAACCGTTGCTGCTGTGCTGCAGCTCCTTCTTTTAAGTAGTTCTAAAAGCTAGGAAACAGAAGAAAGACTGACTTGTAACTCAGGGGGTGCTGCAAACTCATCACTGGCTCATTTCAAAGTGAAGCTTTTAATATACCTGTGTGGACTTGCAAAATAACCTATGCAACAATAAACCTAGTGGCCTGTTAAACAGAATATTTAAATAGCTAGAATTCTCCAAAAAAACATTGTGTGTGGGTCTTGACTTTTGAATACTGCATCTTTAAATTGTGTGCATGACTGCAGACCTGTCTGCAGTAGCAGGGACCGAGATTCTCATAGTATGATAACCTTGAGTGAAAGTACCACAAAATGACGGCATGAACTCAAAAATGTAAGAGATTGCATAATTCGATCCAATTGTTTTTCGTCTGATCAAAAATGCAAAGTTTTGTTTCCTACTGCAGAAATATGTTGGTTACTGCTCGAGACAATGATGTTTTGGTACACGGGTTTAAAACTACCAGAAGCTCAAATGCTACATTTAGTAGGTGGTTCAGAGGGATTAGTATTATTACTTGGAAGTTCTGCTTTTGATTGTATGATTTATTTAATTTAGTTTTTTTTCATGAGCTGGTTGGTTAGTGAGACTATCTGCTCCTGTAGCCAGTCAGCAGACACCTGTAACTTTCCAAGTATAGTTTTAACATCAAGTAGCGTAAAATAGAAATCATATTGATCGATATTGATAATGATCAAACATCATATATTCAGGAGCAGCCCTGGCCATTTTATGCTGTTGATTAATGACATGTTTTTCGATAAAGAACATGAACACTGAATTCAAGCTCAACACTTTTTCAGCTAACTGCTATTTTTTAAAGATTAATGCGCGCTCGCTGAACTACTCAGAAGAGGGCAGAGCTTGGTGACGGAGTGACAAGTTGGTTGAACAATATATTCTTTCTGGTTTTGTTGCCTTAATGTTGGTAGACGAGGCAGAAACACGTCTGATAACGCTGTAAGCTCCACCATCACAGCCATTACGTCTTTGTTGTCGGGGGTTGGGGTACACTTCCGAGTGGGCTATTTGAAATGTTGTCATGTTCAATCTTGCTTACTGCATTTGAAATTGTTATACATTATAATGCCAATATTGACTGAATAAAAGTTTATACAAAAAAAAACCCGAATTTCCAGGTGGGCGGAGCGATTTTACAGTTTCCGTTGCATCCGCTGGGTGACTGAAGGTTTTAGTGGTACTGAAATCTCATCGTTTTTTTTAAAACCTTGCCATATCTTGATACCACATCAGAGAGAAATTCAAAAGATTGTGATGTTTTTACTATATAGGGAAAAACTCCCCACTATATAGTGGAGTTTTTCTTTCCACTGTCGCTTCATGCTTGCTTAGTATGAGGGATTGCTGCAAAGCCATGGACAATGCAGAATACTCTCCCTGTGGCTCTACGCTTCTCCAGGAGTGAATGCTGCTTGTCGGGACTTTGATGCAATTTAATCTTTGACCAATCTGTATAATCTGATTGAATTTGACTTTGTAAAGTGCCTTGGATTACATGTTTCATGAATTGGCACTATATAAATAAAATTGAATTGAACGGAATTGCATAGTGGCTCTTTGGTTGCATAGTAATAATTCTAAAAAACTAATTCTAAAGTTTAAAACTGCGTTGACCAAACAGAACAAGAACTGCTCTTGAGGATTATCAATAACCGGAGACCCGTTTAATCGGTTCCCCCACACGGCTGTGATTCAACGTCTGTAGGTTTTAATCACAGCATGTGTGCAGTCATTTGTTTGAGGCGGTTTTAAACACAACATGCTCGTATAGCCGTTGTCTAAGGCCACAGAACAGCTGATGATATGTAGTCTTGTACCGAGCTGTCTCTGCTCTGGCTCATTGCTGCTGTGATTTCTGCATTGTTGCCTCGTGGAAGAATTTGCCCTCGGGGAGTTGCTCGCTGCTGCCTGTGAAAAAATGTTTGACACTAATCATTTTTCCACAAGTACCATTAGTCGCCTTCACAATGATGTGAATTGCTTCGGGCTTGTAGGCAAAACAAAATTAGATGTTGGGAATAAAAAAAAAAAACCCAATAGAGTTCATAATGGACATATTGATGGTCCTGGTTTATATAAGGCTCTTTTTGCCTCTTGACTTAACAAATTGCTTTACAGTTCATGTTTCACTCACATGTCAGATGTTAAAATATTGCCACAAAGCGAGGTTGCGTTTGGCGTGAAGGTGTAGGCGATAATTGCAGTAATGTGATTTAATAATGGCTTTGTCTTTGTGTTATTCCTGGGAACGCTCCTTTTGGCAGCGCAGCACGGAGCATACCACGCATACCACACTTCTTCAAGGTTCACCGTGCCCTCTCCCTCGCAGACATGCCAGTGCACATCAAAACTGCCTGTTTGAATCTGTGCAGATCAAAATGGCTCATAGCGCACGATGGGATACATGAGAGTACGTTTTCCCTTAAATGTCACAAGTCGGTGACAGTTGTATACGTTGGCGAAGGGCTTACAAGTGCCGAGGTGCCTTTTTGTAAGGGATAGCTCTGTTACACCCAGTATTTAATCCTTAAAGTCTAAGTTGCCTGTAAAATGTATTTTAACGCAGATGCAGTCAAATAGTCACCAGAGTAAATAAATGTATATTATATGTGAATTATGTGCGCCGTTTGGAAGTAATTTCAATAAAACTTGCTGTATATGCAAAAGAGCCCGAACATTCCTTAATCGGCCGATCCGGCGTGTGACGTCACACACAGAACGAGTACCGTGCATCCGGCAATAACACTGTCTGCTAACACTACTACTTTCCTCGATCGTGAAGTGTGAAATGCATAAAACACTTTTGTCACTGCCGGCAATCCAGTCCTTTCGCGTTTCTTTTATGAATTTATCCCATTTCTTTCTGACCTTTTGATCCTTTGGCCAAGTATGTAGCGCTACTTTCTGGCCTGCACTAGACCGCGGTGAAGTTGGTTTGACATTGGACATTCAAGCTGCGCGGAGTCAGCGGAGCACTCTTGAGAAACAAAAATCAAATCAGATTTGTTGACGGTCCCACCGCGTATGGGAGAAGGGAGCAGCTGAGAGACGCTGGCCGAAATCGGAGTCCTTCATCCGGATCAACTGTGAGCTAGAACCCGCTGACTGCGCTGAGCTTGAATGTCCAATCTCAAACCAACTTCACCGCAGTCTGCACTAGGCCTATAAGCAACACTACAGCCACCAACTACGCACCTAGAAGGCATTTTATCTTGTAATTAGTTCGGCGATATTTTTATAAGCGCTTGCTCAAAGTGGATCCGCAGATTTGATGTGTGAAAGAAGATACTGGAAAACATCCATATATATCCTTGTTTACCGTACCGGTTGTACAATGTAAACAATGTGTGTTTCTTTGCAAGTTGGATTCGCGCGTTCTCGGTATTCTTTAACTAACGTCACACGTCGGAAATGGCCGATCGTAAACGGAGGCAGCACTTAAACGCGGAATACCATAATCGGTGTAAAAAATGCGCAATATTTCATATTTAAACTTAATTTGAACACTTTTGATACATGAATATTCAAAGTTTACCTTGTTCTGAAAGTAATTCAATGGTTTTCAGGATATTTTTTTCGGTACAAGACTAAGACTTAAAAAATCTTACCCTGGTGTCAAACATGATTTATGAGAAAACCTTTTGCTGCGGATGATGCAGTTTAGATTCAGCACATTTGCCTCCCATGGCTACATAGAACTGCTGTCCAATTTCAATGCTCCAGATTTAATGGATGTATAGGTGACGTTTCACCACTAGGGGAGCTGGTGAGGAGCGTCTGTAGACCAAAACTAGATATGTGGATGGAAGATGATGAGATTGAACAGAATCAACGTAGCAACACAACTGTAACATTTGACTTTGTGCCGTTGCCTGTCCAGGAGGAAAAAAGCTAGCTCAGAGCTGCTTCTGCGCCCCACATGCTCTCCACCTTGGTAACACGAGGACAATGTTCATCCTCGTTTTGGCTCTTCCCTTCTCTGACAGCCTCTTTGACAAAGACCGTTGTTGTTTTTTGTGTGTGTGCTGATGATGGGTCCTGATCGTCTTCAGGTTAACCTTTCGCCGCCATGTTGCTCCTACGCTACGCTGCTGTGGCGGTGACATTTTGTTGGCAGGGAGCCCTGAGCGGCAGCTATTCGCATGCACGCACGGCCGGCCCGGCTTGTAAACAAGAGACTGGAGAACAACACGGCAGATGGTGCATGTCGTCATACCATATTCCATCTAAAAAGATACCTTTAGTTCTTCACATCACTATTTTTTTTTTTTAGTAGTTCTTTCTAAAATATTGTTGCTTATTGCTTCTTTAATCCTAGGTTGGGTTTGTTACGCTATCACAAACAGTCTTTGAAGGACCACATTTCTGTCACTAATAAGCGTGTCTGGCAAAGGTTTTTATAAAACCGAGATTTATTGAACTGCAAGATTGCTTTTGCGAACAGTTGCGACAGAGACCCCTCATTAACATTAATTACAGGAGCGTTTAGAGAATTGCCAGCCAATAACTCAGTTTTCTGACCTTATCCAGCGATACAGATTGACATACTAGCTGTCAGCCGTGTTTATAGTTGGATTGGTCTGGAAATTATGCATTTTTATTTAGAAATACTTGATTGCCAAACCGGTGCTCTGCGGTTGCTTTTTATTGCAAGACAGTGTAGCGTGGTGTGTGCATTACAACTTGAAAGTTTTTAGGGTTAGTTGTCACTTTTTGTGCCGAGTTTAAACAAATTGTGCCACAAGTGCAGCCTGAAATCACGACGCTTTGATAACACCGTGGTTGGAAAAAGTTAGCCTCCAAGTAGCATTTAGAGCAGATTCTACAACAAGATCTTCACTAGCAGTTTCCCAAAATCCCTTTGCTGTTTTTTATTTTTTTATTTTCCTCTTTACTGACTGCTCGCTCATGCCTGACCCACACTCCAGAGATTTTGAGCCAATTTAAACCGCATTGCCCCTTTTTGATGTTCAGCGGAGAGACCTGATGAAAGGCTGTTGTCTGCACCGGTGTTCAGATCAGATTTTCTTCAAATATGAGACATTTGCAGGTCAAGTCCTAACCTACCCAGTTCTGCAAGCGAACTCACAAAACTGCACCACTGTCGTGAAGTCACCCACAACCTGAGCGCTCAAGTGCAGGGACCTACACAGTGGCTGCAAAGCAGTCAGCTGAACTTTAGCAAAGAACAACATTCAAGCCATAACAAAACTCTTGTTCTTGCTGCGTTGACGCTTCCTCACCGCTGTCTTTGACTAACACTTTGCTTTTATTGTTTCGCACTGAAAAGTGCCGCTAACGAGCTGTGATGTCGTGGCGTCCCTTAGGTTCACAGCTGCGTGAGATGAGGGAGGTGGTACTCGGCTATCGCAGATTGAGTTTTTCAGTCTGTGATCCACCAAATGCTCCTTCAGAAGACACTTTCAGGCTGAGAGCTCACAGTGCGCTCTGCCTGCCCCTCTCTGCGTAATAGCCGGTCCAAAATGGGGGGTGGAAGGTTAGCCTAAAGCCTCTGCGCTGCCATGAGAGCCGGTCACAGAGTAGGTGTGAAGTGGGTGGGGGGGCAGTCCTTCATTATGGCCCTGGGTGGCTGAAGAGGGGCGTCGTTTGTGGCCGTATCACCAAACTTTCTGGTAAGGTGCCCGTTATGTCAAACTGACTGTTTTTGGATCTATTTGACTGTTGAGTTGACGAGCAGCCATTGTAATAACCCTAAATAACAAGGAGGACACATAAAAGGCCTTAGAAAATCCTACAGGAGGGTTTCAGACAACTCTGTGTTGTGCAGCAAAGCGGTAGAGATTTCTGACATTTACTACTAGGATTGTCAGAATACATTTCAAACAAGATAAACTTATTACTCAGATACTCCTTTACATCCAAATTGATTTAAAAAAAAAAAAGACCAATTTACCTTTGCCCACATTATTCTGACCCCGGCGCTGAAATATCAGCCACTCGCCTCAACAATGATCTGCTGCTGGAAGTTTAAAGTCTAACATGTCAAATACAGCTAGAAAAACCCATCAGAGCTTCGTTGTTGACAGGAGGGACTTTCCTCATCAGGCTGATGGACAAGAAAAACCAAAATGCTGAGCGATGGCACATGCTACGCTATTGCTACAAGCTAGCGCTTTGAGACCGATGTTTGATGTTAAAAAGGTCAGGAAAGCTATTGTATCTTATTTTATCCGCTAGGTTAATTACTCGATAACATAAGATAATACTATCTGTTCTAATATTATCTTCATGGATACGAAATATGAACTACTGTCCAGGGAAGTGACATTTTAATTATATATAGATTTTTGCCTCATTAGCTCAAGTTAAACTGAGGCTTGCCATATTGTCATTATTATATTTTTTTTTTTCTGCTCTTAACCAGAACTAAACCTTTGCCTCCAAATTAGCCCTTAATTAGGACACTGTATTTGTTAGAAAATCTGATTTTAGATCAGATGAATTATTGAAGTAATTCATCTGATGGAGTAGCTAGCATCACTGCTGGCCTAAAAGCATTGAAGAGGCATCAACTTCTTTCATCATGGGTGAAATATTTGAGCAATTTGTAGCTGTTATCCATTAATGGATTTTGCATGTATTTGCTTTCCGTAAAACAAATTGCCTCCTGGAGACAATAAAGTTTGTCTTTAACTTTAAGTTGGCATCTGTTTTCAAAGCTTTATTTGCCGCTACGTGGAAGCGCCATTTAATTGTTTTTGATCACCCAGAACTCAAATTGATCGCCTGTAGTTTAAAATCCAAAATGCTTGACTGATTAAACACAAACTGGACAGAAACTTTTTAAAGCACAGTTTTTAGATTTGGAAAGTTTTATCGGAATTGCCGAAATAGAAAAAAGTACATTGTCAATGCTTTTCTAGGACTTCCTCCACCTTAGATGAGCCTCAAACCCTCAATAGTTTGACTAAGCTGGACAGAAATGTTCTACACTGATTAAAGAACATTTGTGGTATTGTGAAACCTACAGTATAAACGTAAAAATCTGAATACGGGGTTTCCTAGTTTTCCCATCATAAATTGCTGAAACCCTGTCTCGTTTGTGTATCATGTGGTGAACTGGATGTACCCTTAGCCCATTGGGAACGCTACAAATTGCTTTGCTCACAACTGCTGCCATCTGCAATAATAAAGGGATATTGAGCTGCTGACCAATGCAAAGCAAGGTGTCAAACTCCTTGTTCTCTCTGAACTGGTTTTAAAAAATAAAAAACCTTCAGCTGCTCTTTTATCCGCAGCTCTTAGCCTCTGCAGGAGAGTCGAGAACAAAGGCTTAGATTTTTTTCTACAATATGTCAGACGTGCGTTGTTGTTGTTATAGTTGCTCTTATTGCTATGCCAAAGTGGTTGCAGTCGCTGCAGTGTTTTTTGGAACTGCTCGACACTCAATTTTAAAAGTAATTTACTCTCAGCTGTAATTATCAACGCTGTTCTTTTTTTTTTTTTTTTTTCGTTTTTTCGCACATCAGAGCGCGCTTTAATATTCTGCTGGGATTTTCAACACTGAATTTATCGTCTCCAAGCGGATTTGGCTATTTTTCTTCTCGATGATCGTGTCGATAGTAAATTATATTCCGTGTTAACGCCATTCATGGTTTTTTATTTTTGTTCTAGCAAACGTCTGGACAGTCTAATGGAACGATTTGTTTTCCTTTTGCCAGAGCGGCTTTGAAAATTAGGGACGATGGCGCTTTGACTCCCACTTATAGGTAGTTTTGTTTTCACATTTGTTGTTGAATACAGCCGAGCTCTTTCATCAGGTTTCCCGTCTTTTGGGAGCGCAGAGCTGAAGCTTCTTTCAAAAATAATCAGCAAGCGCGCAAACGGAAATTTTGTTGGTTCACTTTAGCAGGAGGGGGAAAAAGAAAAATACAAGATCATCCCAGATCTGTCAAACAAAGGCGCTGTCACGCTTTGTCTTTCCCTCCCTGTCTTTCTCCCAGCTTAGCTTTCCAGGAGGTGTTCTGTGCTGCGTCTGGATCTGCTTGCTAGCAGGGAGGCGGGTGGGGGTGGTGGTTGGATGGATGGGGGGGGGGGCTAAGGCTTGTACAACTAATTCAGCTCATGAAAGACTTAGGCAGCCAGAGCAGCTGTCTTCCATTGTCAGCCTGCAAATTTCCAACGTGCCTCATTTCGCCTCTTAATGCGTGAGTAGCAGGAGAGCCTGGGAGGAGAGAACGGAGAGGAAACGAGCCTAAATCAAGAAGGAATTTGAAAAAAAAAAAAAAAAAAAAGAGAGAGGAAAGAGGAAGGCAAATATCTGGGCTTCGGCAGCACTAAGTGAATATAGGCGTAGTTTTGTTTCTTTTATTTAAATTAGCGGTGGCGGTGTGGTTGGACCGTAGTCTAATAATAAACCTACTCAGATTCAGTGTGTAGAGATAAAGAATCCACTGCTGTGGTGAGAAGAGGGGGGGGGGGGGGTGCATATGAGGGGTAAGATGAGGGGGAGGGGGCACAGAACCGCCTGAGATGAGGAGAGGAGGGAAGGAGGGTGAGCAATGTTATGAATGGATAGAGTCTTTAACCCCACAACACACTGAATAGTTTGTCACAGGCTGCTGCGGCTGTGTGTGGAATGAGAGGAGCTGGCTGAGAGCTCTTGGATTCCTGAATCCTTGAGGCATGTGGTCTGATTAGCAGAACAAAACCCACACAGTGGGGAGGAGCAGACATCCCCCCCCTCTCCCCTCCTCCTCCTCCTTCAACTGGAATTTTCTTCCAACACGGAGAGAGGTGGCTCAAACTTTGTACGGACTTGCCGTGGTCGTACAACAGTGCTCAGACTGTTTGGGGGTTTCTTACTGGGTTCTGAAGGGTCTCTCTCTCCGCAGTGGTACCATTGTTTGACCCCGTGAAAAGGAATGTGTAGTTTGGCACCTAAAGTTGCTGGGTAAAAAAAAAAAAAAAAAAAGTGACGACCAACTGAGAGGATCATTGTAACCTAACCTAACAATCGTTGCTTGTCGTTTTTAGTTGAACAAGGAGGAAGTTAACAGCAAGGCATTGTTTGAAGAGGAGCGATACAGAGAGCATTACTTACTTTTTGCCCTCCCCCTAAACAGATTGTACTCCCCTAAAGGGATTGTTTGCAGCCTGTTTGCTCAGTGAAACAACTTTAGGGACTCACTCGTGGATCTGATGCAAAGCTTTTTCCTTGCCTTTGGTTTGCCTTCTGTGTAAAGAGTGTCGAGATGGGAAATTTTGACACAAGAGTTGGAAAAATGATCTATAGTTAGGTTTGATGGTAGGTACGGAGAGTCATTTCAGCTGCAAATATGCTTTGAAAGTAATTTCAAAGTGTAATTTTAAAATAATAAGAGTGTTTCCCTCAAGAAAACAGACTGGTTTTGTTTTGTTTTCTGTGGGTTGTAATCAGAAAAAAAACATCGTGGCATTTTCCAATATTTTTTTTATTTTTATAAAATGATATCTGTTGCTACTGTTGGCACAGCGTTAACGCTAGAAAAGCACCGATCAGTCTTCCAGAGATGAGAAGGTAATTTCCCCCTAATCTGCTCTGATTGGTGATTGAATCAAACTAGGCCTTGTTTACATAACAATCTATTGAAAGCAGGATTGTTTTTATGTTTAACACAGTAACGTTTGCGACGTAACTGACAGGGCTAACAACCAATCAGAGCCAGTAGGAATGTCCGGCTTGTAGGGATGGGTTTCGTTAGGTATTTATTGATACTACTACTATTAACGATACTCCTTATTGATCCGGTACTTTATCAATACCCCTATGGCTACCTTTTAAGGTTGTCAAAAATATCAATACTCTGAAAAGTATCGATACTTAAATGCTGTATCTGGGTACGATACTAATTTGACATGGTACTACTACTGTATATTTTACATACGAGGCAAACGAAGAAGGGAAACCCAAATTTTCTCAAGCCTGTGTGCACACATTGCTTTAAAGCAGTGGCAACAAAGTCAAGCAGCACAACAAACTTACCGATACCCTGGTGTTCATGATGGGTTCAGACAGGTTAATAACATAAAGTTCCCGCTCATAATTTAATACATTAAACCTATTTCTGATGTTAGCGCGACCGGTGGGCCACATTACATAAGCATGCATAGTTTTATCTTCTTGATGTGTACTGTTAAATACTCAGTCTGTATTTTTAAAATGTTCAGAGGGATGGTAAATAATTCCAGGGTTTCAGCTACATGTAAGTGACCATGGCGCACCGCCGCGGCAAAATAAAAGCCGCTACACCTTCAGAAAAGAAATATTTTAATGTAAAGTACGTTTATATATATATATATATATATATATATATATATATATATATATATATTTGATAGATAGATAGATAGATAGATGGCCTATATTTGTGGACTTAAGCTAAACATAATCCGAGTCTGAAATAAATTTAAATGTCATGAAAAGTTAAAATGTAGTGTTGCTTATTTAGCGTCTTTGTTGTTTAGCTACTTTGTTTTCAGACCCCTCTAGCTATTTTCTTTCAATAAGTGACTAGCAATAACAACTTTTAGCGACTTTTTGTTTTAATGGCGACTTTACTGAAAGCACAGCCGTTCAGAAGTCAGTGTACTGAAGCAGTAACGAGAGCTGCTTGCTAAAAGAAATATTCCCTCTGTCTCACAGGCACACCACAGCTGCTGCTGCCTCATCATGTAAATATAGGTTTTAAAATAGTATTTTTTTGTCTCTGAAACTGTTGCACTAAAACAATTCCCTGAATTTGATTCGCACACTTATCACTTATTCACCTCGTTCACTTAGTGCGCCTCTGATAGCTGTCTCTTTGCTACACTTTGTTTTATGTAGTGTGGATTCAGGCAATGTGTTAAATTTCATAAGTCATTTTATAAAGGTAATTTTTAGTTCCAAACACACCCCAAATGTATGAAGAAATGTGCCAAAAAAAATCCTAGAGGAAGCCCTGAATTCTCCCCAGATTGATAGATTAGATTGAGTGATAAATGTAAAATTGTATTTGTAATCCTTGATATACAATAGTATAATTACCTATTAGAATTAACTAAAGCAACAACCGTACTGCGAGCTATGTGAGTTGCAGAGAAAACAGAACGCATTGATTGTGAACTTAAGTACAGATCCGATTTTGCATTGATTTTTCTATTTTGCTATATTAACCTAACCCTCTGTAGTATATGTATAGAAACTCATAGGCATGATGTACAGCCGAAATCCTTTCTTGAATATTTATTTTGAGGTATTCTGTTCCTTTCTTTTACATATTGTTGCATGAAGGGGAAAAAAACAGGCTCTTCCCTTTTTTTTTTTTTTTTTTTTTTTAACTGGACTGAAAATGTACCAAACCATGACTTCAAAGCCAAGTTACATACCAAAACAATGATTTTTGTGTACCATTACACTCCCAATGTCCACTGTCTTAAAAAAAAAAAAAAAAAAAAAAACCCTCACACAGATTGCAGTACCTGAGTGATGAGCGGTCCAACTGTGAATACTAGCAGTCTCCATGCACAAAGCAAGGTTTCATGTTTGTTTTATTTCCCCCTCTGCTTGTGTTTGGACCTGCAGGCTTCTTTACGTTTCATGTCCTTGGCGGACGTGGCGGACATTGTCATTGTGCCTGTATTGTTGCTGTACAAAGTTGAATTGAGTGAGAGTATGGAGAGAAAAAAAAAGGTTTCTGATAGGTTTGCCAATTCTCTCTCCATTTGTTCTGCTGGTTTAGCCTGACTACACACACAAGTGGTTTCATTGTGCAGTTCACGACACCGTTTCCCCCTGTGTGCTTATCTGGTCTCACCTTAGTAATACCACTCCCTTCTTGGAACACAAGTGTAAACATTAATGCGATCATCTTTCACTTGTTCCACTTCTGAAATCTTAAAATGTAGTTTCGCTCGACTTATCAGGTAAGAATCTAGCGAGGGTGAACTAACCTGTGTTATTTTTTGTGCAGTACTCTGGCTTCACATTTAGTAGGCCCCAATGTATCAAATGTTAAAAAGAAAACAAACTTAATAGTTCACTAAAAAATAAAAAAACAGCAAGAGTTTTCTCTTCGTGGTGTGAAAACAATCTTTAATGTGGTCACGTTTTAAGTGCCAGTTCCTGTTGCGCACAACACGGCTGTTTTTCTACTCGCAAAGCTAGACAATTGGGCGAACACGCATTAATGGCTAATCCATTTTCTTATCTGTCAGATGGCGTTATGCTGAGACGTTAGCTGTTGCTCTCTGGCTAAGGAGGCTCTGTCAACAAGCCGTCTGACTAAAATAGTGCAGCAGTCAACATTTCAGCATGAGACATGATGGAAGAAAGTAAGATCATGCGGCGGGCCCTCCTGGGCTTTGTGTCGTCAAACAGAAAGGTCATCCTGGAGAAACGGCACTTTTAAATAAGCGCCTCGCTAATCCTGTGATTGTCGGACTCCGAATTGAATCTCATCTCTTTAAATTTAAATCACTGCCTCTTGGATGTTAAAACAGAATAAAACAATATAGAGGTATTTGGATTTCTTTTATGAGGAGCGTGCATTAGAGGTTTGTGCAAATGAGAGCGCAAGAATGCTTCTAAGCTTGGAAGTACAGATCTGAGATGAAAGGATTTTCTCTTCCCATTCTAATCCACACAGACAGCTAGGCCCTTGTGATTATTCCCGCCCCCTTCCCTGCACTCGTCTCTTTGAATACTGGGCCTTTCTAATTCACCCTAAAAAGGGTTTCAAAAGGGGATTATTCTCCTGATAGAAATTAAAGGGAAAACACGTCCGTCCTTTGGGACCAATGTCAAACATTTATGAGTTGACAGATTTCTTTAACCACATACAGCTGAAATTAGAACAGTTAAACTTGTTTCCAATTATTTGGACTTTACCCGGCTCAGTCTTTATTTTACTTTAATGTAAATATTGAATTTTTATTTTACATTAGAACCACAGCGATTCCAGTATTCTATTCTTTTCCTTGTTGGTTGTTTTTGTTTCCAAATAAATAAAGATAAGAAATTTATATATTTATTATATATAATAATTCTTATAGATCTGTTAGCCTTCCAGAATTTTAAGTAAGGACCAGTTTCTTACATTAAAGTATGCAAAGTTGGATTAGGATGTTTCAATACTCTACCACATCTCTGAAAGATGACATAAAATAATCTATTTTCCGGAATCTGACGTTTCGCTTTGATAAATGATCAGCCTGTCTGTAAATTTAAAAATAATAATCCTACCCTTTTCCGAGTCAGTGAATCCATCCTACCTAAGCACTACCTGTTCATGTTCTCAACTCTCTTTAGTGTGGAAGTTTTTACTGAGCTAAGCCTGGTTTATGCTTGATGCATCCCAGAGGTCCACACAGCCATATTACATCATTTTGGCTAAAAGTTTCTGCTCCACACACCCAGGAAACTTCCTTACTACCCAGCATGGAAAAATGTGGCGGACAAGCAAGTGCTCCTTCTGGCGGAGCTTCGTTAATATAGATCTCTATCTTTATGATTTGGCCCCAAAGTATTACCGTGAAATCAAATGAACAATTCCTGGTAAGAAATCACTGTCACTGTTGGAAGAAAGTAAGAGGCTTTAAAATGTTGCAAACTGCTGTTTTCTCTACTTGTACATGTGGTGGAGTGTAGTACGCTTGATGTAGGAGCACAACGCTGCCCTCTAGAGTCCAGGAGAATACTGCTACTTCAGAGGAAATGCTTCACGGATTATATAAACGCTACGGACGTGTCCGCATGTTCCATTTCTGCGTGGAACGTACGTGCGTCAAGCATAAAGCAACCTTAAAGAATACTCAAAGGTAGCTTTTTAAAAAATACATATATATCAGTAAGTAGTTCAAAAATTAAATCTTAGCAATTGCAAAGAAAAGCCACCTGAAAGGACTCTCTATCTTCTACAACATGTTGAGACATGGCTGTATTTTATCCAGGCTGCAAGACAGAATGTTAACATTAAAGCAGAGAACAGGACGCTAAAATAAAATGTTAAAGACAGTTTAAGGTACGTGCTCATGTCTGATTTAAAAGGTAAAACCCTACGTTTCAGCGACTGCTTCCTGGCACAATGATTGCCATGACCACTGCTTGTAGGATATTGACCACTCATTATAAAAAGTTAGGAAATATGTTTTCAGAATCAGACATACTCTCTGAGCAGTCTCAGCCATAACAATCCAGGGGTTGCATTGATAAGGGAAGGCAGAATCCAAATACTTAGTTTATGAGGCAAGCTGCTCTGACTTTTCTTGTCAGCTTTAAGTTTTTGCTGGCTCCAAATAGCGAATCCAATATTTCAAATTGTTGGGCTTTTCCGCGTTACACTTCCAGAATTTTAGCCCATCTGCCCTTGAGTTCAACCACCAAAGCCAGTCTGCGTTCCAGCACAGCCATCTTTCAGCTCTGCTCCTTCACCTTCCAGGTCCGTCCGTTCACCACCTTAGTGAGCGCGTCATTTGCAGCCGGTAGACTGATCAAGGCCAGATGGCTACCGACATCTGCTGTATTTGCTGATACATCAAAAATCCACCAGATCCAATATGTAGAAATCCAAGTATCCTTAATCCAAACATGCAAACGTTTCAAACGTCCAGGAATGACAAAGTCGAAAGACACACCGTTTTTTCATCCAAGAATATAGGGTGTATCCTCCAAAAATAGTCAGATCAGGACAGGATGGGTCCCCCCTTTCGTTGACTACCCGTCGAAAAAAATTTATAAATGGCATTGAGAGACCAGCTTACCAGATCCATGATTTTTCAGAGTTCAGGTATTATGAAGAAAGTGCTCAGAAAGACAAGACAAAGCAAATAGCAGGAGAGAGGGGGGCAGGGTAGGAGAGCAGATAAGGAGCTCTGGAGAGCTGAAAGACACGACCGACCTTGGTTTGATTCTGTTCTTACATCCTTGTATAAAAATTGTAGGAATCAAAGCAACATTCAGTTAGTCTAGATTAGATGTTACCCCTCCACTATGTTTAATATCATGTTTATCTCTTACGTGACTGAATTAGATACCAGCATAAGAGAGAGCTTTGGATTAATGTCTGAGCTGAATATGTTTCTGAAATGGCGAGAATGAAACGCAACACAAACGCAGGAACACAGAGACGAGGCTCATTTGGCACAAAGACACCACTTAAAAATGTTTTACACAGTGAAAAGATTAGATTCAGAAGCTTCCGTCGATAAGGGTTGACCTGGTGACCGCGGCGTGCTTCATCATCACGCCCCTCCTCCTCCTCCGGCACGCTCCACTCTGGCATACTTCATAACACAACACTGTCAATCTCCTGTTGTGTGCTGCATGTGTCAAAGGGCCGGCCTGGATAGTGTCCAAATGTGATTTTTGGGGCATTTTGGGGAGCTTTATGAAGTGGTTTATAGGGCTTTATCTGGGATGTCTCGAGGACAGCTAGAGTATTGGTGGTAACTCATGCTTTGTCTCTTCCTAGACAAAAAGAGCTCAGGATAAAAGCTATAGACATTTTCATTTCTTAATTAAATTTTAGAGGCAAATCAATGTTTTATTCAGTGTACATTCCTCCCGTTCAGCTCTATTTACCTTGGATTTATGCATTTGGAAACACACTAGTCTCACGAGATCTTTACACTGAAGCCGACTGTGTTAAATATGCGGAGGAATGTGAATATTTGACAATGAGGTAAAGCGTCTTGTGGCTCAGCGGCCTGGGCCTCGGTCCAACAGCTTAACTCGTCGTTGCCACACTGAAAATCCTCACGCCGATCTACTGCTCTGGAAGAGAGGGAGGAAAAATAAATACACTTTTCTTCACCAAGTATACAAGCATATGCGTCTTCCTTTGCCCCGCTGCCAAGCTTCTCCAAACCCGATGACATGCAACTGTTTGACTTTGGCACCGCGGAGCGGGTCACTGTTGACGTGACATTTTCAAATTTATGTCGTTGGCACGGGCGTCCATACCGGGCCTGACTTGGCCTGCGAAGGAATGAGAGTATTAAAATAACAGTCCAAAAGGAGTTATGATGAAGTACTTGTCAGCAGGACAACCCAATTAAACCAGCTCCGTTACCGAAAACCCAGCCAAACAATAACTTTGAGTACATTTTCAGTTTGAGAAGTATATATTTAAAAAAAAAAGAAAAAGAGGGACGAAGAGATCCCCGAAAGGCCCAAATCAAATATAAATTGGATGGGGGGACTATATAAAGAATTTATGGACTAACTACTAAAAAATATTGAATTTGACACCTTGCCTGCGACTTTATTGCCCCATCAGCAGTTTATTCCGCCTCTTGCTCCCAGAAGGCAAGTTTTTCCTTCAAGCGTCTTAATTCCCCCTTCTCCTTCTCTGTCTTTTACATTATTTATTGGTACACAATTTCCAGTAATTAAATCTGCAATACGACAAGTAATATGGTTGGGATGTCCTGTCTCAGAAACTGGCTGTATCCCCGTGACTTTTCCAGTCTCCTGTGCATGAAGGTTTTGATTTTTCTCATGCTTCTTGCTTTCCTTAAACATGCATCAAAGTCACCCCTGCCACAGCAGAGTCCTACGCCTCATGAATGCTGATTTGCTCACCAGAGACCGCGTCGGTGTCCTTGAATACTGAAGCGTTGCATTATCCGCTGTGAGAACGAGTCCCCTGTCGAAGCGCCGTTCGTCGTATCACGCTGTTTTTTTTTCCTCACATCCCGGTTCCAGACCCATATGGTCTGCAGTCTTCTGTTCTTTATTTAAAAGCCGTCCAGCGCAAGGTCAGGATGTGGATAATACAGCTGGAAATGATGAACTGTAGCCGCGCAGAGGGGAAAACGCTCGACGGTCCAGGTGGAAATTGGACTGAATGGCCGTGGCGTCGCCAGCATCATAGACGCAGTTCATCCTGCTGTAGTCAGAGTTCATATTTAACCTGGCTGTGGTCGACTGTCCATAATGGCTGAGGCAAGGCAGGGTTGGAGGAATGGTTAAAGCCAGTTTTTTCTTTTTATTGTGTGATCACATTATTCTCTTTAGAAAACATATCATTTGGTTGATACATAGAATTGCTTTGTAACTTATTATTTAAAAGGAGACAGTTGCTGACTACACAATTCAAATACTGCTGAGTGCTGTTTGTAACGCAGGAACAATGCAACATCGCTCCATCTCTGGGAGAGGAGGTCCAGTTTCAGCTGAAGGCGTCTTGTTCTTTGCTCCGTTTTGTCGACTTGCATCAGTCTCTGTCCACTGACGTCTGGTTGGCGGGCTAATGTCCTTTCAGGTCTCTGTGAGTGTCAAGTATGCTTTTAGGAAAATGTCTACAAAGTATGTAGGCTGAATAAATGAAATCTAAACAAAATGTAACGCACATTTGTTGGGATTCATTTAATAATTGGTTTTATAAAGCTCTTAAAAATCTACCGGTTGGTTATAGATGTTTTTTGTCATTTAAAAAAGAAAAAGAAAAAAAGAAGCTGTCCAGGAATAGTCTGGTGCAAGGCTATGAACGTTTCATCGGTATTACGTTGCCTGCTATAGGGATGTTTGCGTTCTACTCAGCTCACTCGCCAATGATAAATGATGATTTAATGCTTTCTTTGTTTAAATAACTGGCATCTCCCACCCAGACTTTCTGGACGACTTCACTGATCCTTTTTGGGGTTAAGTGGGACGCTGCAATGATATTTTAACTTAAGATTAAAGCACGCAGACTTTATTATTAGTTTTCTAAAGCACTAGGGCAACAAAAGGTCTTGAGTAAAGGCACGGCCCGCTTTGTTGAGCATCTTTGCACAGACTCTAGCTGCCGTCATCTCTGTTTGGGTGTGACTTGTTGATATTTTCAGCCGCAAACATTGGGTCTGTTAACGCAAATGGCAGTCATTTTATTTTAGCGTTCTAATGCAAAATGCGTGTTATCAAGGTTGGAAGTGAAGTTTAGACCCAGTTGGCCCTGTGGTATTACTAACCCTGTATTTTCCAGCCTGGCAACAATTTGGCTGCATACCGCGTAGCTAATTCAGCCATTTGATGAAGGCGTGTTGGACCAGAGACGCGCCTGAAAACGGCAGGACACCGCTTCTTGGGGACTGGAGTTTGACACCCCTGCCTTAGACCCTCATTTCTACAGTTTTTTCACGCTAGTTCATATAGGAATTGTTGTCCCTGCTTAGTAGCTTTGTTTAATTTATTGCACCGAAGTCTCCTTCATAACCAAATTTTTATTTACGAAGCTTTGATCCTGCATTTTATTTCTTCTGATAAGCAGGAGAAAAGCTGCAGCGAGCAACATTGTGGGAGTTTGTGAGAAACCCTGTTGTTGAAGTTAGTTGACATGCGGCTTTTGTCTCATTGTACTGTGAAAATAAACAGGTTTAATCAGAGATGAATGAATCGCATGCAAACAAGTTCTACTCAGTAGCAGTGATCTTTAACCATAGCTGCCTTTAGTCTTTGGATGAAGTAAAGAACACACGTGGACACTAGTGTTTTTATGCTGTTGACACTTCTGCATTATATATATATTTTATAGTTCTCTAAAGGTGTTTAGTGGATGTAGTTGCAGGCGGAGTACTGCAGGTGAAGAGAATACGAAGCTAAGTCTGTGTTTGTGAGGGAGGATGGGGAGTTGTTTAGTGTTTGGCAATAAGCTGAACTCGCACATTCAATTATGTTCTGCAGGAGGGACTCCTCTGTCCATCTGGAAAACTGAGTTCTATTTAATCGCATCCATTTGGCTTATGTATCCTTTTTAAGAATGAGACTTTGCTGCTCGCTCCATTTGTTGTAGCTATGTGCTGCGGGTATTACTTTAGTTGAGCATATAAGTGTAGATGGTTAGAGAAATGCCCACGGGTTGCCATAGAGACATTTATTGCAGCTTTAGTACTATACATTTGTTTTACTGGTGAACTTTTATTGTTCATGTCAATTCTGTGCTGGATTTTTAAGAATTTATAACTTCTTAATTATTTATTCCAGCCTCCCCCTTAATGACTTGAGTATGAATTATTAACGTCATAGAAAAAAAATGGTTAAAAAAAACCCCATGTATAGCTTGAAAATATACTCTTGCTTAATGGGCCTGTGGCTAATAATGGTTTAGTGGCTGTAATAAAACACAACTCATTTCTAATGACATCACAGAATGCAGTGCTTACACTGATACCTGACATAAACAAGTCACATCATGTTAAAGGGCAGTTATCTATCTTTGCACTGGCAGTACTTATAGCAGGAGCGCCCCCCCCCCTCCCCCCCGATTCCCCCGGCTCTTCTGGCTGTCAGTTTGACAGTCGGTCCTCAGGATAAATAAAGATGGAGGTATCATCTGTGTTCATGGACAGCAGCTGCAGACAGGGAGGAGGGTGTAATGGGGGACGACAATGACTGCTCTGACTGTTTATTTTTATCAGGGTATTAGCAGATTAGGCACTCAAACTAACAAGGTCATCAAAGTCTGATGGCTGAGAGCTGCAGGCCTCTGCTGAGCCTCCGGCCAGGGGGGGAGATTTGGTGCCATATAGCGGGTTTCATTTTACTCCTGCTCCCTCAACACCGCCACTTTCTGACTTTATTAGAGGTTTTAATGACCAGGAGAGAGGTTTTATTTATTCAGGCACTTGTTCCGGGAGTTCAGGCTCAGAGTTTCTTATGGGTTGTACTGAGGTTTTGTTGTGTTGTAAAAGTATTTTAGAAGTATTTAAAGGTTCCTTACTGCTTTTGTTCTGACAAGATGCATCTATTGGGTTGCTTTAAACCTCCTGAAGGAGCTTTTTTGTTTTTGACAGTCAATGAATTAGGTTTTATTTTGTTATTCAGTGGATTTGCAGCGCTTAAATTTAAAGTTTAGCTGTACAATAGGTGCAGAGGGTGGCAAAAATAAATATAGATTGGTTAAAAAAAAAACTTATCGCACTCATTGGAGGTCAAATTGTATTTCTTTAGAAGAGTTATTGTATGGGTGAGTTGGGGCATGGCGATATGGATTAAAGCTGCAGTAGTAAACTTTTGTAAAAAATGTTTTTGTTAAAACTATCATGGTTCTTCTGACAAACTATGAAATATGTGAAATATAAGACAGGAAAAAAATCCAGCTCTTTTCCCAGTGGTCCTAATGCCAATTTGCAGAAATACACACTCAGAGCCTGGAGGAATGTCTGGCTCTGATTGGACAAAAGTGTTAAAACGTTAAAAAGGTGTTGTGTAACCTGTGCTAGGCAGTACTAAAGTACTGTAATAACAGGATAAACTTGTGCAACTGCTGAAGATGATGTTTTGAGTCAAGGACGTTGACTGAGAGCGTGTTGCTCTTGCATGTAATGCCTGGACCTCCAGAGCAACTGATCCGTACATTACAGTCACTTCTCATTTTATTTCTAATGAGTAAACACTGCTATCAAAGGTTCTGGAGGCCGAGACCAAACCCCCCTACACAAAAGCCTAACAGGGAGCAATAAAGCAAAGTTGTCGAGAGTAGTGATAAATGAATTGAGATTAATGGAGGAAGTTCCTGCAATTGTCACCAAGAGGAGCGGAGAATGAGTTTAAGTACACTTTAATGTTAATGCACTGTCTTGTACTTGTGTTCTCCATATTGAGCACATGTATTATTGTGCTACTACATTATTGTCAGATATTTTATCGCTCAAATAAATATAGAAATATTATTGCTTCTACTTATTAATAAATTAATAAGGCAAGGCAAATTTATTTATAACTTTTCAATGTCCAATTGAGTTGTGATGTTCTTAATACTACCCAGCCCTACTGTTGAGGACAATTGGGAAGGGGGAACATCTGCCCCATCAGAAAAGGTTGGGTCAGCTACAGGAGTTGGAATAGTAGATGTTGGATCTGAGGTATAGGCCCTTTCAGATAAATTTGAGATCTTAAGAGGTTTAGGTTTTTTGTACCACTAGACTGTAATTCTAAAAGGTTTACTCAAACGTTGTACCTAGTACGGCCGGGCGATATGGCCTAAAATCAATGTTGCGATATGTTGAGCAGTTTACCTCTAGTAATAAATGGACGATAAGACCAACGACCCCAGAGATCAGATGTGGCCACAACGTATTTAATTACAGACTCTACACGTAGTGCAGCGTCTTAAAGGGACAGGAGCATAGCCTACCTTTACCTATAAAAACAACTTTCTTTCATTTTTTATTTTTTTTTTTAATACCGAAAATGGTGACGTGGGTAAAAGGACCTCGATTATTGTCGTAAATTTTAGTTTTGGTAAATTGTCGGTCAATCGACCAGGCCTGGTACATAGATGTTGAAGGTTGTGGCTAGCATGATAAGGTGTGCGTGCAACAGAATATGTGTCAGGTAGCTGAAGTGGTTTAGGACCAAAACACATGCAGGAAGAAGGCAGAATACCAGGATTCAGCCAAAACTAAACTCAGTCTGCCGCAGTTTTATCAATATAGAGTTGGTTGTTAGTATTTGATGGATGATCATCAAAGCTATCTTTGTCCTCCTTGTATGTTGAAAACCCGGCTCCAGGTTCGCTGCCCGACTCAGATAATGCATTGTGTGGTAACCTACTCATCCCTACTATATTATTAACCTGCTAGTTTTCCCTTTCACCATTATCTGTGTTGAAGTGTCATGTGGAAATGAGCTCTGCAACAGTAGACGCCTCAAGGTGCATTAAGGTGTGAAAGCCTATAGGATTTTTTTTGAGGCTTTAGTGCAGAAACTACTGGCACTTGGAAATAGTGCGCATCACTACCCATTAAAGTAGACATGGTTCAATGAGACAGCCTGCATTTGGGGTCAATGAGAGTAGCAAACCCTGGGTAGCGAGGGAGACTGAGGGACAGAGCATGCAGTGTGGCCCAAGGGCCATTCGTTAGAACAAAGCTCAGTACACTTCTCCATATGTACAGATATACATCTCTACTCCTACAGCCTAAGCCTTAACCTTTGTTCATTTATCATCTGAGGCTCCATCTGGACAGCTAAAACCTTGACAGCATCTTTTTTTTTTTTGTTTTAGGATAAGCCATGAGTGATCTTTGGGAGCTGTTTGAAGGGTTATCTAAACATATCTCCCTTTTCCGTAGCTGTGCAGTAATTTCTACTGTGTCTTTTTTTTTTGTTGTTGGTGTAAGCCGACGTTATGCAGAACAATGGTGAGTAATTCGGCATAAATCTCGTCTGAGCAAATCGTGTTTATTGATGCGTGACTCAGGACTGTCTTTCTAATGTTTGGAGAAGGCACCGCCCACAGCAGAGTGTTAACACAAGGGAGACAGATTAACAGAACATCTATAAATAGTTTGAGGTTGGGAACTCTGGGGAAATCTCAGCCTGAATAGCAACTTGTTTTCTTTGTATGTTATGTAGGACTTGGAAAATGTCCTTGGTTGCTTAGCTGATAAGATTTCAGGATAGTGTGTCTGGGTTCAAGTGTTGTTACCCTGCTTGATTTTAAACTGCCTTTGGCTTTTCAAAGCAGACAATAAGTTGAAAGGTAAAACCGTCTTTTTGCTCACGGCTGTGTCAAGAATAAAGTAAACCATGTGGGTTTACTTTATTCCTGCTTTCCTTGGCTGTATTTTCACAAAGCCTTTGCACTCGTAAAAGCTCTGATTCATGGGTATTTGGGTGGGAATTTAGGTGGCTGAGTTGTTGATGACAGCCTTTCAGTTTGCTGTCAGGTTTCCCTTTACCATGAGATAAGATTTATGGCTGTGGAGTGGGCTGGCGAAAGAGAAATCCTCGTGGGCTCAGCTTAGCTTATCTGGATTTCTGCTCCCAGAGCAGCTTCTCTCCCTGTCGGAGGCAAGTGGGTGACCTTGACAAGGATGGGGTGTATCGTTGTAATAGATACTGTTGTTGTATATAGTCATGGTGAGGAATGTGACAAGTGGATAGAATCCCAAATCCACGTTTAGATAGTATAGGGTTGAACTAGCTGAGAACATAGTGGCTGCAGCAACTGCTTCAATAACTGATTGTGAGGGATAGTGATAGCTCTTTTCTTTATTTTGAGGATTTCTTACCAAGTTGGGGAAAAAAACACAAGTTCTAACATTATATATAGTGTGTGTGTGTATAAAGCACCGTTTGTTTTCAAACACTGATTTGGAGTTAACGTTTTAAACTGGCTTAAGCATCTCATACTAGCAATTGGTGTGATTTTCACAGCTAGCAGTACAAAATAACTTTGTGTGTGTATTCTGTATTTCATCACCTTAACTACTGCTAACATTGCCAAATTCAGCTTGAAAGACAGAGATTGCAAGCTCAGTTGAAAGAGACTTTGCTCTGCTCAGGTTGACCTTCCTGTTATCCCCTGAAAGTTGTGCTCTCTCAGTACTTTCAATTGTTGTTACTGAAAAGTGCTTGTGCTTTATAAATAAACTTGCTTTGCCTCTCAAAACCCAAAAAACGTTATAGAAATGACGTTTCCTGCCAAACAACTTCTTAAATCTCCGTGTTTTCTCTTACTTTCAGTTGTTTAGTATGTCCACATGGGTTTTATTTGTAGTGCTTAGAATGGTGCGTTCAGGCGTCAAGCTAAGACTCTTATTACTAGCTAAGATACACCCAAGGTTGATTTGGTTGCTTGAAACTAAACAATAGCTATGTTTACATTGGACGCAAGTAATCTGAATAAATGGCCGATTGCAATAAAAATGTGTCATATAAACACGGAAATGGGAATATTGTGATACGCTCAACCGGAATGAAATTTTATTTCAAATGAGACTGGTGGTTTATGCCAATTGTTAATCTGTCATTCAGACAGTGTGTGTCCTATGCCTGCTGCGTGTAAATGTACATAATGATCGTATTAATTGATTTTCTTTTGCCTATATAAACAATGTATGGAGATAATTCTTTTCCTTTTCAATCCGAACACATTTCAGTCCGATCAAGGAATTTTGCAAATGTAAGCATAGCTATTGTCTCAGTAGGCGTAGTTCAGTCAGCATGAATAACTGGGCCGCCAGCATGATGCTCCATAATTTAAAATACTGACATCACTTTTGATGGTTCTGGTCACTTGTCAGGTACCCACACAATGCCTTCTAAACTAAATTCATGCTGCCCCACATATTTCCTTTGTTGCTATAAACAAAAAGGGATGTCCAGACTGCTTTGCTTCCCTGCACAGCGCTTTCACTGCTCATGATAGCAAACAGCCCACCCTTGTGCACTTTCCACCCAACCCCCACAGAGCCAGCGAACAAACAATACCCGGCCCAGTCTCAGAGCAGCCAGCTGAGCCAGAAAAGAGAGGAAGGAATTAGGTTGACAAGGTCAAACTGAACCAAGACATGAGGAAAGTGTACCACTCCACCTGCTGAATGTTAGGCAGTACGCCATGCAGTCTACCCGCTAACAATCTCACATAGGTCACACTTTTTCATGGGTACTTCAGCCATGCTGTCTACTCTGAAGAATTCCTTTTCAACTTTGACTGGAGCTCAGAGCATGCCCTGAGGACGTCATAAATACTATTACATTATATTATAATAGTGTTAGTAAGCTTGTACTAGTTGTTCAATTGACAAGGGAATTTGGATTGATACAGTTTACTCTGCAGACTACCTTACTTTCCTATTTTTACTGTAATCTGAGGTCTCTGTCTTGTTGACAGGTTGTGAGCTGCAGCGTTTTAAATAATTGAAGAGTTCAAAATGGCTACTGCCAAACTTAATACATGTGTTGCTACATGCTTGTTCATTAGGAGCGAATGCTGCAAGCCCGTGAACGGATGCATTCAACAGGGTTTCCCAAGATACAGCACGCTTTAACAATTTTAATGTACTAAAATTGACTCCTTTGTTTTACCACTAGGAATTAATTGAAAACAACTTGAATATTTCTATATGGGTTGACAACATATCTCTGTATATAAACTGGATTTTTGTTGTTTATAAAATGCCTTCAGCTGACATTTGTTGCGAAACTGAATTGACTTGAAAGTAGGTGTGAAATATTTTACCGGGGTGTAATATAATATACGCGTTACATTTTCTCTAAAGCTGAGACTGTCTTTTTCTTTTTTTTTTCTAGTACCATGATGAGAATGACTTATCCTTATTTGAATCAAATTTTGATTCTTGTTAGATCTATTGCCATAGAAAACGCACCTTGCCTTGAGTTTTTTTCTGTGGATACATGGTGCTGAATGTGTACATGAGCATGAGGTTGACTTAATGTATATAAAAAAGCATTTGGACCACTGCGGTATTAGTTTCTCTGTTTCCAAATGAAGTGTAATTATGTGTATTGTTTAATGATCAGATTAAGGAGTCCTACAAGCTAGAGATGCTCTGATCCAGGATTGTAATATCTAAATTCAAAGATGTCGAAACCAATATTTACCAGTCCAGAACATCTTTACTTAAACATGTATTGTCTTTGTTGCGGTGGTCTGAGCAGTTATGAGAAAATCACAAAGGCGTCATCTACTATACTGCTCCAGTGTTAGGGATGCACAATATATCGCCATCGGCAAACGTTGGTCATCTCTCAGCATATCAACATCGGTCCAATAAGTAAAACTGGGCCGAATTTCACAGCCAACGTTTATTTCCATCTAGTTGGCCTTTGTGCCTGTGTTTCAGGAGGGAGAGGGATGGGGTTGGTCATTTGTTGTTTGTTTGTTTTTGGTCATGTGACAGTGACAATACATCACAGCCAGGATTGTGGGGTTTTTATATGATGCGATGTCAGCAGTGTGGTCATTTTTCACGGTCTCGAAAGACGACATAGGAAAAGCAGCGTGTACGTCCAGAGTCTAGACTATAACCCACGTTAAAAAAATTCAGTTAGCATAGTTTTCAGTCGGTACAAAACTTCCCAAAATTAGATCATCCCAGAAATGTAAATGTTTGTGTGTATATTTGTACATGCATATACATATCAGTTATTGAACATAACAGCAATATTAATTTTGTATATCGATATCGGTCTAAATCAGTGCATAACTATCCAATTTGTGCTCATAACTTCAGTTGTGTTAATATTTACAAGACTGATAATTACATAATGCGCCTCAGAACCACGCCTTCATATCTATATCAACATTATCCTACAGAGATTGTAAATCTACATACAGAATGCGTAGTATAATGGGCAGAAAGGAGCAGTAGTTTAAAATGGACTGCTGGTGTTATTGGGTAGTACATTGTGGTGAAATGTTCTGAAAAGCCGCTACATCTCCTCAGTAAACTCAGGCTTCTGTAACGGCCTTCGACCATATGTTTAAACTGGACTCTGGCAAATGTGAAAATTCACCAATTGAAATATTAGTTTAAATACTCATTTTTGTGAAATGCTCCTGTGTTTAGTGATGACCAAAAGCTGTTTTATGGGCTTAAACATTTATAGTAAGATCAGTTGAACTGTGACCTCCTTTAACACCCGGGTTTGGTGGCTGGATCAGCGGCCTGACTCTGACATCGGATTAGGGCTGAACAATTAATCGCATTTTCAATATAATCGCAATTTAAAAAAACGCAATTTCCAAATCGCAGTCTGCAATTTTTGGCTATGTAACAATCAGGGAATTAGACACGTCCATTAGGTGTTGGTAAAATGTTTAAAGTGGGTTTGCCTCCACATGGAAGGGAAGACAGTTGCAGCAGTGAGATAATCTAATTTTATTACTTGTTTTAGAGTTTATATAATCATACAAAGCATTAAGTACAGGTCAGTCAGTTTAATACATAGACTTGCTTGTTGGCTGCACTTTATGTTCAACAAGGATTGATGTCCAAATCAACTAAAAGCTGTTCTCTTGAATAATATTTTGATTAATAGAAACATTAAAAGTTCTTGTTTTGAATAGTCCTTGTTTACAAACGTCTTTATTTAGACGCCATTTTTGTTGCTTGTGGTAATAATATAAACTCTTAAAATGCTTGACAATAAAAGTGATTTTTTTTTTTTAAACCAATGCAGGCTTAGTTTTAAATCCCACTGTGATCATATCATAAAAAGAACAGAGTCTATACTCTGTGACTTCACTTGGTAAATTAGGCCGCTGCTTTATAAGTGAACAAAGTGGTAAGCTCCACTTATCTTGGCTCGGTTCTCTGCCCTGCGGTCCCTGGCGCCTTCTGCCTTTTTAGATCACTTTTACTTCCCATTATGTCGCTGGTAGCTGTTGCACTATTTCCCTGACTGTTGCAGGCTGTCCTTTCATCAGGAGCTCTATCCACATAGACCCTCTTGTGCTTTTTATACAAGACAAATGCTTTTGTTCTGAGTGTACTCGCTGCAAAAGGGACTATTCACAGCGCGTTGCTATAATACGCTGTTGTGAAATGCATGTCTTACATAAAAATGTACCTGCATGCCAAAAATATTTTGGGTTTTCTAACAGCTGCGCTGTATTTCACAACTAGGGCTCAGAGCTGTGCTTGCTTGTATATGAAGCAACTCTTCATGATGATTCAGTTCAAGGTGCATCGTAATTTACAATCTGCAAGCTGTGTAAAGCGTGTTGTCGCTGAGCACATAGATGTTTTATTTAAAATGTCCTCTATATGTGTCAAACGGCAACTAGCTGAGTCTCTAGCTGTTTAAATTGTTTAGACCCTTTCTGGCACATTACGTGTCTAGTGAGACTGTAGGGTCAGGGGTGACTGATTTCATCGCAGTTTAGTTTCCTCTCTGTATTATTTATGCTTTCTCGAAATCACATTAGCAGCTGAAACCGAGAGGAGTTGCCTAGAAACTGAGAACCTTTCCCAGCTGGTGGTCTACAATAGATGTCAGGTGTTCCCGTTTGTGTTTTCTCTCTCCGTCTGTGATTAGTGTCAGCTTCAAAGAGAGCGAGGGACAGGAAGTGTGCAATGTCTAAAAACTGGTCCATTTTCTGTCTTTTTTTGGTAATGTTTTTATTTAAATGCACTAGATTTTGTATGCTAGTAATACTGAGTTTTCTTGATTGGTTAGAATTCAAGTTCAGCTGATTGTAAAAACTTGTGAGAGATTTCAACAAAGTTGTTTGCAGCCAGAATTCTGTAACTTGTCTATTTAAAGTTGAGAGCGGCAGTAATCTGATCCAGGAAGAAGTGTAAGAACAGTGTCTCCTCTCGTCTTAAGCCTTAATAGCTACAATTCTTTTTTTTTTCTTTTTTTTAGTGACTTAAACTATTGCAGGGACTTCCACCCATTAACCCGAGATGTTGAAAGCCTGGTTTTATTGTGTTTGGATTTAGCTTTACCAAAGGGATTTTAATTTTCCCGGTCCACTCTTGAGTCCTGGTCTGGAGGTTGGACTTTCAGATTACCCTGGGATTATTAAGGGGTCGTAGTGGATTGTTTAAATGGAAGTGGTGATAGTGGAAGAGAGCAGCAAAGACTCTGTATTACAGTTTGATATATCAACACTTTGTGTGATACAAAATAATAAGCAAGAATGTCTCGTTGTAAAAGTCAAATAGCAGTATTCTATTGTTTAGAATACTTTTTGTTATGATTTGATTGTCAAATAGTTACAGGATTTCATTTCATTTAGGTTATTTCAGTTTCAAAAGGCTTCAGTTTGTGCAAACAGTGGACCTAATTTTACCTGCAAAAGCGTAGATGTTTAGTACTTAAGTTATTTTCTGTTAAAACTTGCACATCCTCGGGCATCCACACGTTGGGGAAGGTGGATAAATAGTGAAATAAAATATATATTTCACATAAAATGTAGCTCAGGAGCATTCCGTTTTTGTTAAACATCTAACAAATTTCGATTGACTGGGGTTTCCGATCAAAGCTTTCCATAAAGTCATTGGTCCCGGACATCTGAGTTAATTTTTCCCCCGACACCAGTTGGTCTCATTAGCCGCACCTCCAGCGTGACGCGTCACTAGAGCTGGACGATACGGCCAAAACTCATATCACAATATTTTCTTAATTTCGGTCGATGTAACATGATTACAGTAAACAAAATAAAAGCCTCAGAAAGACTACCAAGAATGCCCATAACAGATGCCTGTATAAACTTATGACAGTTATTTTGCCATGTTTATAAAACTCCTCCAATATAACTTTTTAGAGATATTTGCTTTAAAAAAATAAAATAAAACGCAGAAATATACATAAAACCCGGAATGTCGGTGAGTGACAAATGATGTAATCGAAGACTGCAATGTATATTGAAATATTGGAAATGTCATATCACCTTTGTTTGAATAAAGTTCTATTGATATATTGAATTATTGTCCACCCCTACGTGTCGCGACGTTTTGCACAGCCAGTTTTTAAGAAATCAACGAGTATTTTTGGGCACAGCTGCTAAAAAATGTATTCTAGACTTTATTTTCTCAAACTGACGATCCCACAGCTCGGCTTTCTCAAGGGACGTAGAAGAGCTGCTCAGAGAGCTGTCGAAACACCGATCGTTAAATTTTATGACGTTCAAAGCAACATGCTAAGTTTATAAGGCTGTGGAGCAAGTTTTTCTGTGATTTCCAGCTAACTACACACAGTTTTCTGGAACAACGCTTACATATTTCACCAAACAGATCTTCAGCGAGTGGCGTCAAAAGATGCTAGCATTAGCTGGTCACCAACTTCAAGCGCTCCAGATATCACCAGCATGAGCAAAGACGCCAGCCACTTGTAGAAAACAGTCCGGATAAATCTTTCGAAACAAAAGACGACACTGTGTCTGTTTCAGGTGAACATTTTAGCAGCTTCTTATCCGAGGTAATTTTCTCAGAGCAGCATTTTAAACCGGGGGGGGGGGCATATGTCGCAGTCAGGAAAAATGGACGTCAGATTATCCAGGATGTCATGGGTGAGCGATTGCTACACAGTCACAGTACTAATACAGACCAGGTCATACTAATGGAACATGTTAAGGTAAATGACTGCAAACACACTGATATTAAAGTGTAGCGTCGGACGACTGCTTTTTATTGTGTTAAATAACTGATGGGCAGAAAATAATGATTGGGGTATTCTTGCATGAATGTCGTTTTTATATATTTTTTATGTAGAAGTTGCTAGAAAAAAGGTTAGCTGCGATAGGTGATTTCAAACCAATCATCATTTCACTAACAGACGGATTAAGCCATGCGTATGCTCTGGCCTTGAAGCCCACCCTACACTATCCCTGTGTTGGGATATTTGTGGTGTTGTAGTAAATTATTTACGTCTGGCCCACTTGTGCTGTAGGTATAACCATAAGTACACAAGCTGTCCACCGCCACCTTTTTCCTTTGATATGAAATACCGTAGCAACACTTGGTTTACGGCAAATGGTAAAAAGGTTTGCAGTCAGTCTGCATGATTTAATGTAAGGGAAACAGCTGAGAGGCCAACCGAGAGGGAAAATCTGGAATGAATTGGAGAAGAAAAAGCGACTTTTGGCATTTATTTTATCGCAGATGCTAATGCAAAGAAAACAGCAGGGGAAATATGACTGCTGGGCGTAGAACCACATCTGAAGATGGGCCTTTCTGTGAGTTGCGGCTGCTTAGTGCGAGCGCGTAAACCATGACCAGAACATTTATTATGCGTCCGTGTTGAACGGGAGGTCTGTGTGTGAAAAAGATTTCAGGCCTTGCTCAGTTGCTTAGAGTGACTCACAGCTATTTTAAAAAAACGGGATCCATGCTACACATGATGGGATTACACTGGAAAAAATCAAAGTCTGTTATGTCTCACAGTTTCTTGGAGCTCTCCTTAAGACTTGTTTTCTTTTCTTTATTTTTTTTTTTCCTGATGTATTTTCCGCTGTTGAAAGTCACATGGGGTGCTGCCTATTTAAAGAGATGAGAAGTGCTGGTGATTAATCAGCAAAACTAACTCTCTATGCTGAGATGTCCTTGGAATATATGTGTACTAATGATGACTAAACAAATGTTTTCAGCATCATTTTATTGCCGCCTCATGATCTGTGCAACTCCGAGCAGTAAAGGTCAAACCCTTTGCTCCTCGGACATTGCTCTCTCGTGTTTTTCATCTATCCCCGTCTTCATTTAACTGCGGTTCGTGGGTGTTTGTCTCAAAGATGGTTTAAAACATTTGCATCTCTAATCCAGAGCAGAGCATGTTTTTATTGTTTCAAGAGCGAGCCAGACAGGAGACTTTACATCAGTCCCCACATTTGCATTTCTGTGATTGGAAAAGGACTGTAAAATAGAAAGAATTGGCCGTTACTACAATAAACAGCCTTTTCTGCTTCCTTCAAAGCCATATGAGTACAACTACAGATGACTGATTGAGACACTTAGTTGCATAGTCTAATAAAAAGTTGAAGTTGAGACTACCGTGCCCAGTTTAAAGCGCAGTACGTTCGCCGCTGTTTGGGTTATTGTGTGAATTCCCCCTCAGTCTGAGCCCTGGTTACACACAGCTCCAGCCCCAGTGTGGTAAGCATTATTTTTTTTCCCCAGTGTGGCTTTCTCAGGGGGTGGGTTGGCACGGGGATTCAGTTTGGGAAAAAAAGATTGCGTGACAGTCGGGCATTGTGGTTTTCAAAATCCGTCTATCAAGTATTGCAAGGAGGGGAAGAAATCTTGGAATTTGGCAAAGGCCTGGCGTTGGGCGAAGCCTTATAATCTTACAAGCTCTGTAGTTGGGTTGCTTGTGGTTTTTTCCAAAGAACCTCCAGCAAAACGTCAAGCTCTTTGCTTGTTTGTGTGTGTACTACAACCCTGAGGGGGAAAATCCTTTCACTCACTCGAGCGTCGATTCAGCATGTAAATACAGCAGCGTTACCTGCTTTCATTTATGTCCGCTTTCTGTTCAATCGCACTTCTTTGAATGGTCCTTTTGAGTGTGCCGGCTTTCTCAGGGGAGTTCTAACACTCCAAATGAAAGGACTTTATCACTGATTTATATCACCAGCTTAGCATATTAAAGCCCATCCAGACGGTTTCTAATTTAACAATGGAAGATAATGCAGTGAAATTCAAATGCACATTAATGGAACAAAGAAAAAGGAGGAAAAAAAAAGAGTACAAATAGAAAAATAATTGGGCTGATTCATACTTTTACAGTTATAAATTTAAACCAAGAAAAATAATTGCACGGCTTTTTTGTCTGTGTTCTTAATGTCTCCCCCATGTTGCTATTTTTTGTTTTCATTTTATACCATTATAAGTAAAATTAAGGGTTGTCTCAAAAAAAGGTTGTCAGAAATTTCAAAATCAATAGAGATGCTAAGATATGCGATAGGGCTGCACAATTAATCACATTTTCAATATAATCGCAATTTTAAAAAATAGAATTTCCAAATCACAGAGGTCTCTATTTTTGGTTAAGAGCAAAAAGTGTAATTAGTTACAACACAACAAACATGGTTAGCTTTGTGTTAATAGGGCAGATAAAACCATAGGCTTATTTAACCAGCCTCCTTTATTTACCTCCATTTCCTTTCTGTTTTGCACATCTTTTTACTGTGACTATTGATAATTTCGACCAGCCAACCATTGGATGGCAACAACTCGATGTGATTTACCCGTTCCATCTCATCCACCGAGCGCAGCATCTTACCCATCAGAACCGAATTATTGACGTTGGTTTGTTAAAGTGAGCCATCCACGCCGACATCAGAAAGCCATGAAGCACAAAGCTTATGGGAGCTAATATCACATTTAATCAAGGATGAACGTTTGGTTTTCAAAGTACTCTGGTTGTCACAGACTTTGTGTGACTGATGCAGCCCACACAGAATATTTCGCTTTATAATTAACTATATCCTAAATGGGGGGTGGGGGGGGGAGCTATAATCTTCTCCATCTATGACACTTAGTCCTGAAAGATTACAATCATCCTGAATGAAGCAAAAAAAAAACTCAGTACGGTAATTAGTTTTTCGTCTTTCCTAGCCGAGATGAGATTAATCAGGCCAAGTTTGATCAGCGACATCGGAGAACCGTAGAGTTACAGTCGGTGCTTGTTCGTCTTGTAAAGCTTCGTAAAGCTCCAGCAAAGCTCCCTGAGCGGAGACAATTGAAATCAGCAGCTCATCTGTTTGGTTCTGGATCAAAGTGGTCGACTCGCCGACTTGTCTCAACGCATCAGGCGTCACAGTCAGGAGCGACTGTCTTTAGGTTCTGGATCGCTAAGTGCTCTGCAAACAATTATTTAGAGGCTTTGCGGGCTGATAATCTACTGTGTCAGTTGTTGTTTTGTCATCTAAGCGTAATTGGATTCAGCGTTGGCAGCATATTCCAGAGCACTGAGTGGTTTGTGCCCAATTAATAAATGCTGGCTGCAGCCTGGCATTCCTCCTGCAGTTCACTGCTAATTATTCGGAGCGCTTTAGTATCGACTGCCTTGGAGAACGAGAGCTACGGGCGAATTCACAGAGGCCCTTTAGCCAAAAAAATAATAAATCATCACCAGTTCTTTTTAGTTTTGTCCACCCAGGTTTTTCTGCCTCCACTTTGGGTTGCCCTCCCTGCCTCGCTGTCCTTTTCACTTCCCGTTCCCACGCGGACCCCGCCGTCGTCTCATTGCTGTCACGGCGTGTCAGAACAGGTGAAATCAATTACTGACCCTCAGCGGCCTACTCCCTTACCGCAACTAGCTTTTTAATAGAGAGAATTAATGAGCGATCAGTCTGTGAGATGATTCGGTGTCATGGATCCGGCTCTGCTGTGTGCGAGGGAGGAAAGCTGGAGGGGCTGGGGGGTGTTTGCTCGACCCTGCATTTCTAATTCTGTCCTTCCACAGAGGCAGTTAAGGCGGTTCACATTCCTCCGCTTCATTCCCTGACTGCTAATCACCTCTGAGGTTGAGGAGAAAGGTTGAGGAAAGGCACAGCGGTACACTGCACCACTTACGGCTGCGTCGCCCTTTCTCGACAGCCACCGAAATAGCAGAATATCTCTGTGTCCACTTCCCTTTCTTTCCCCGCGCGCTGAATCTCGGCGTCAGCTCTGCGTGTGATTAGAAAGTGGCTCTGAAGTGTGTCATGGGCTCCCGTTTCCTCTCTCAAAACCTCCTCGTCCTTCTTCGCAGATGGAATCTCCTGTCTCCACGCCAGCGCCTCCCCCCCTCCACCTCCTGGCCGCGGTGGGCAACAGCGAGATCGCCTCGCCGTGCGAGCAGATAATGGTGCGCACGCGCTCGGTGGCGGTGAACACGTCCGACGTGGCCCTGGCGACGGAGCCCGAGTGCCTGGGGCCGTGCGAGCCCGGCACCAGCGTCAACCTCGAAGGCATCGTGTGGCAAGAAACTGAAGACGGTAAGGGAAGCGGTTTGACACACAGTAGTTCTGCTTTTTGGTTTGCACAAGAGGAAATGTAGTAAAATGTAATTGTTTGTTTTCTGCACACTCTCATAACAGCATGGTTTCCTTTTGGGCTTTTAATTGTGCATTTTAGCAATTATTTGTGTCAGTATTGATTATGGATTTGTTGGGTTGTTGAAACAATAGTTGGGTGCACAAGTTTGTGTTTCTTGTCGATTTTCTCTAATCTACTCTGTCAAATATACACATACATCCCCTAATATGTGGGTAAATGTTCCTTAGCAAGATGCACCTTGTCATCAATAAGCTGCTGGCACAATACTGACTGCTCTTCTTATTCGTTGGTTGGTTTCCTGGGATTGACCGGGTCAGGTAGTCTCTAAATGTTCAATAGGGTTGAGATCAGGACTTTGGGAAGCGAATACCAGAAGTTTAATGCTAGCCTGCTGTGTTCAGGGAGTGGGGGTCTAGCAAGATGCTGGCACACTGGAAAGGGCCCAAGTTCCCAGGTTTGAATCCCACAGACTGGCCCTCCAGGTCCCTTAGCAAGACCGTTATGCCCACAATGCTGTCCGGGTGCCACCCGCTGGTCCCTAAAGGATAAGTTAGATGCAGTGGACACATTTCTTTGGAATTTATTTCCAATTGACCAATGAAGATTGTAATTATTATATATTGTGTGTTTGGTATCATTGTCCTGCTGGTTTATCCAATTGTATCCAAGTGTCAGTAGTCCTGATTGTTGATCTGAGGTGAAGCTAGAAGACTTTTGAGGCAATCATTACCAGTTTTGTCTAGTTAACCAGTGCAGTGTTTGTAGGTGTGAAAGCCTTACCCCTGACTTGTCTAAACATGCTTTGTGTCGCGGTGGCTAGACGCCTCAGTCGGTCTACTTTGGTCAAGGCGTTAGGCCTGTCCATGAGGGCTGCTGCAAGTTTCCTTCAGGATTCAAGGTGTTAATTTCAGAGCAGGGACTTCCATCTTGGTCAAGAGGCTCTTAGTTCATGTTGACGATAAACTGGACAGAGAAACTCGTTCTGCACCAGGTTCCAATTCAAGGCAGACATGAGTTGTGAGGGATTCTTGGGTTGCTCTTCTTTTATTTAACCCAAGTCTGTATCAGATGGTTAAAGCTTGAACACGGTTCAGAACTGCCTTGGAATGGATAACACGGACCGATAGCTCAACTCTATGGAAAATGTATAGATTATTCTTAAAACAGGTTCACATGTATCAATAAGGAGTAAAAATATTCAGGCCAATGTTGGGTGTATGTAAACTTCTGGCCAACGTGTACATAGTGACTGTTGCTTGTGTGTGTGCGCACAAGACATCAAAGAATTTCTTTTCTAAGTTTTACCTGTCATTACTATTCATACTTTGCCTCCTGAAATGTAATTCAATATACCCAAATTGCCTGAGGAAATAGTGCGGATACCAATTTGCGCTTTAACACACATACTGCATTATACTGCCAGGCAGAATAGTAGTTGGCAGCCAGTTCTTAGGTGGCCTTGGTCTGTTTTTTTCCTGCCTGGGAGTGTGCAGACGGGAGTTTGTTGCACAGAGATATCTGCTCAAAAACATCATGCCTCCATAACAAAGCTGTATTTTTTATTTTTTTTTTTGCAAGCTTGCCACTTGGGAACAGAGTTGGCTCATCTCCTGCGGTGCAATCCAGGCGAAATCTTAGGCGCTCTGTTTCCCAGCCTTTGATTGAAACCACATTGAGCTTATTTAATTTTAAGATGTATCAGTATCATTATCAGGTTCTGTTGGATCTGAGAAACTCTGCCCTTTTTTTTTTTTCTTCCTCTGTTGTGCATGTGAAATAATGCAAACATCGAATCTTCAAAGCAGCTCTCGCTCAGCCGCTCTGCGGGCATGCTGAGTACAAATCGCCCACACATCCACAGTGCTGTCTGTTGGTTCACTTTGAGGTACCAAACAGGGAAAAAAGCTCTCTGCCTCATCAACATTCCCACAACAGACCCTGCCGTTGAGTGGCTTTTTCCCCCTCTATCCTTTTTTTTTTTTTTTTTTTGATTTTTGCTCCAGCTCTGAGCTGTGTTTGATTCCCTCCTTTTCTCCTCTCTTCTGTTACCAAGCATCCAGCCGGTCACCCCTTGACTCTGTATCCAGGCAAACTGCGAGAGAGTGAGTGCATGGCGTTGGGGGTGGGTGGGGGGGCCGGGTTGGGGGAAGACAAGGCCACTTCTGTTAGTGACACAAACATGGCTCTGAGCCAACACCAGTACTGTTCTGTTCTCCCTCATTCTCTGCCTCCCACAGAGTGATTGAGCCCCCCCTTTTTGCCCTGCCCCCTTTCCTTTTCCCCCTACCAAGCCTGTCCTTCGCCTGCACTCTCTCTCTCTCTCAAGCTGGTATTTTGGCTGAAAGAGGTAGCGGTTTGGTCTGGTGAAGCTGTGTTTTCCTCTGATTCTGTCCTGTCTGGCTCAGTGGGGAGGGCGATGGCGGGTGCTTTAGAGTGGTTTTAAAGTGGGGAGGTGGAGAAAGGGGGGGGGGCACTCTGCAGGTGTAGCACACAGGTTGTTATGGCTGTCAGAGCTTTAGAGACCACTCGGGTAAGATTACAAGTGCACTCCCTTTGAAGATGCTTTTTTTTTTATCCAAGAGTAAAAAAAGACTTGTCCAGCAGACATAATTTATTTCTGTCAGGGTTTTTATACTTGCTTTGAAATTGGGCTGATAGGAAGAGCTACGTGTGGCATAACTTTCCAGATTTTTCAACTTTTAATGTTCGTTGATGGTATTGGCTACCCCCACCATGAAGAGCTATGGTTTAAAAGGGTAGTGCAATCAGCTTCTATAAATATGTTCTCGAATAGCAAAAGCAGCCGATTTATTGCAGGGGATTTATGGTCATAAAGGGAAAAAATATGGCCCGGTATTAGCTGACGGGAACAAATAGGTTGCACTGAAATTGCATGTGCATGCATGTACACATATTGTACTACACATTTGGTTCTTTAACGCCGTAATTTATCTGATTAAGTGTCAGGGGTGGAAATTAGAAATGTCTTTCAGCAGCCACTGTCTCTAGCGGAATACATAATTTACAAGTCACCATGTTTATACAAATGTTTGCATAATATCTGTCTTGGCCACATTAAAATCAAAGAAAGACACAAAAAGTGACTAATAACTGGTAGAAACATAATGCATGTGTGTACTGACATACTTATGATGGTAGGAGCATGTTACTGATGGCTCCACTGCCATTTCGTTCCCATAAACTACCCGGTTCTTGTCTGTGTACTAAACCAATACACATCAGTTTGTCTTTATTACTAGTTTACTGCTTTTCATTAATTGTAAAGATAAATACTCATACAAAGTCAGAAATCTAAACTAAAGGTCCTTAAATTATACATTATTCTCTGAAGATTTTAGGATAAACAATATTTTCAGTGGTTGTGATTCTGATCCTCATAGCGCCCTGCTGAGTCTTAGGAGACATTACAAATCATCCCTGAAAATAAATAAGTTTAAGCAACATCCTGCTAATGAATATTATATATTGGAGTCACATTAACCACATTTACTCACAGTGGACATGAATAAATTTTTAATATTCACTTAAAATCATTAGTTGTCAATAGGGCTGGATGATATAAAAAAAAAAGCATATTGATAAAATAAAAATCATATTGATTGATATTGATAAATTCAAAATTCAAATTCAAAATATATGTTTTAAGTGCAGCCTTGGCCATTTGATGCTGTTGCTTAATGTCCTATTTTCAGATACAGAACACACAAAGGGTGAATTCAAAGTCAATCCTTTATTCAACCAACTTTTTACCCGCTGGAGTACAAGAAGGATTCTCGTGTGTTTGTGAAAGCACAAATACCGTGAGAATTCATCTTACAGGCAAGGTTAAAGCTTGCCTGTAAGCAAATTAGCTGTCTCTGCTGGGAGAACAGAGTAGTTGCTTGCCTACACTGCCTTGTTTCTAACATAACGCCAAGATAAACTTCATTGTTATGTTAAAACAGCTTATCTGTCTAGCAAAAAGCCTGCAACCTCTACGTCTGTTTTGAATCATTGCTCTCCCCACGAATTGCCTCCATTCCACCTGGTAATAATAGCTGCGCCAATATAGTCTCATTTTCTCCTGGTTTTTACTTCTTTTCTTGGTTACTTTATCCTTTGTCGCTGGGCAAAGAGTATGGATGGTCCTCCATTTCAATAGAAAGTGGCACACAGAATGATCTATGGTGGTCTTTGCTTGTTTTATACTCCTCCTCCACCAACAGCACATCTTCATCTAGAAGACAGACAAGTAAAACGTGTAAGGCTGACAAGTTTGTCCCAGTTCAGCTACTGTAATCAAAACTAGTTTCCCAGTGGGTGCACCTATGTATTTCTGAACTACTAATTCTAAGCTATGAGAACACATTCATTCATGTGAGGTTATTAGATTTTGGCAGAATATGTATTTAGAAAAGCATTACTTGATTTTTGCTAATTAAAAGCCACATTAGTTACACACTGTCCCTTTAAATAACAATAAGGTGTTGATTTTCTTTTGTCATTTCTGTACTGCTCATTTAAATTTTAGTCTACAATTTTTTTTTCTAAAAACATCCCCTGCTATATAAGCTTATATATACTTTTCTATGTCTTTACATGTTGTGCATGACTGTAGTTTGTCTAAAGTGAATCAAGGCTTTGTTTAAAATAACTTCCATTCTGGCTCAAATTTAAGAGATGTTAAGGAGATAACACGAAAGGATCTGTAATATGTTGTGTAGAGTTGAGGTAGAAAGCAAAAAACAAAGCAAAAAAAACAAACAAACACTTAAAACCCTTTGATACAAATTTTTCTATAACCAAGGCCTTTGGTTTTGTTTGATGCTACTGGAGGGTTTTCCATCAAAGTAGCAACGGTTCATCCCTCTACTCGGATAAATGATACAAAGCCTCATTCTTCATTCAACCTTTTAATGACATTATGCAACTTTGTTTATTAACTTCACTTCAACAGGAAAGGCCTCCTTTGTTTGCTTGACAGTAAAGCATTTTGCTTAAAAACTGTGCAAATAAATTAGCTTTTGTGCTTGTAGGAGAGGCTTTGTTTTCCCCATCTTAAACCATTAACAAAGTAATTGTCAGTTTTTGGTGTTGTGTCCTTCTTTAAGTATGTCCTGGTATCTGTAGTGAGGCTGTTCTCGACGACTTGCATTAGACTGCTTTTTTTCACACTGCATTTAATAACACAAAGATATGTACTGTGTTCCCTCTGCGTCATTTGATAGGGTACTAGCCCCTAAAAGTCCACTGATTGGCTCTGAAATTAAATTGATCCATGCAGCTGCTGTACCTTCAATAAATGAGAACCAACTCAGGCAAATCTACCCATAGAACCTGCAATAGATCCAAACCCCAAAGACACAGCGGAGGAAGGTTCTCCGTCTTTCATATGTGAGGAGTTCAGGCATTTTAGCCCCTGTGTGTGTGTGCATGTGCGTGCGTGTCATTCAGCATGCCAACCAACAGCTGTTTCATCACCCTCCGCCTTTTGGCCTTGTGGGAGTAAATGAACAACAAGCTCCCAGTAATTGTCTGCGCCTCACCCGACTCACTGAATGCCAGAGAAGGAAGCAGGCGAGGAGGAAGCAGGCAACACATAATAAAAAGCGATCAAAGCAGCTGGACCTCTGCTCAGAGCTGACAACATTCTTGCTTGATGAGGATGAATGGATCGTTTCGTCCTGTGTAATTCGAAGCTTCGAGCACACAAGCATGTAAATCTGGGCAATGACTTAATAGAAGCCAAAATGCATCACTGCTTGAACAGAATAACCCACATATCTTTTAAAAAAAAAAGATTTCAAGCAAGATTGACGTCGACCTGTGTAGGAGAACAAAAGAAGTCTAACGTTGGAGAGGGTCTTTGTCATGGTGTCAGTCTGGAGGCAAGTGAAGCATAGAGTTTAGGAGGAGGTTGCCTGGATGGGTTGGGGTTGGGGTGGGGGGGTCAGAGCAGTGGTATTTTAAGGCCCGGCACTGAAACAAATCCCCTCGGCGCAGACGAGGCAGTGGCAACTCTCAGGGTTGTGTCGGCAGGGCGACGGGGGCGGCCCCTCCCAGGCTCAGCATGCTGATACCTTCAAATGCCATCTCTGAGATGCAGGGGAAGTTTATTGGTCTTGAAACACAGCCCAGAACGCCTTGGCTCCTGCTCCAGGGCAGAGGGAACACAGAGGGGGCCCCTTTAGCCAAACACTGCAGTTCCATGCCAGTGGCAGTGTAGCATTTACACACATCCTCAAATACACACATCCCGTTCCTTCAGTTCACAGCAGGCTATTCCCAAAGCAGCCCCCACAGCTTCTTATGCTCCCTAATAGATGAATAATATAAGCTGTTTGTGATAAATGTTTGTCTCATGGATTATTTATACAGCAGCCATCAGTGCAGCATCTTCAGCTATGGCTTTATCGTGGCAGCACAGGAGAGATGTGAAAGCATAACTGATGGGAGTGAAGCCTATCTTGTGCGCCGCTGTCTAGTTGCTGTTTTAGTACAAGCTACACTACCAGACAAAGGTTTGGACTCACTTTTGTCATTCAATGGCTTTTCCTTATTTTTATGACCTTCTACAGACATGGAGAAGACTTCAAAACTATGACTCAAAAGTATATAGAATTATGTATCAAACACACATTTGTGTAATAACTCAAAATATTGTGTATATTTTAGCATTTTCTAAATAAACTGACTAATAGTGTGAGTTTATGGATTTTTTGTTAGCAGTTAGAGCCACTGGCTAACAATTAGCTGCTAACAATGCAAAGGTAGACAATCTGCTCCAGAGCTTCCAATTGGCGCTAAACTGAAGGACCATTCAGAACCTAAAATATTTAGTAGTCCAACTTAAATGTGGTAATTTTATACCAGTTATAGACAAACTATATACTCTTCAAAACACAGTTTGAGGTCTATGAAACCTTGGTTCTGGTTGTGAAAACAAAATAAGCAATTTTGAGTGTTGTAAACATTGGAACCTCCTTATAAAAAGATAGTTATGCAGTATATGAACAAGTCAAACCTAGACTAAAATATTGATTACATTGATTACAGATTTAAATTTTTTACCAGTCTGTAATCCAAGGATCCTTAAGTTTATTATTAAAAAACAAGTGTTTAAGAGAGAAAAAGCTACATCTTTACTTCCTGAATCTGAAGTAGCTCAGTCTTGTAAAAAAGAAATAAAAAATGAATGAGTGTATCGCTCAGCCGCCAGCTGTGCTTCACTGTCGACCACCTATCGGTGACTCATCAAATTATTTTTACAGACGAGCCATGGCCTCTCTCTGGGAAGTTTCTCGAGGAACTGTCCTTGAAATTAGAGTCAGCGTTGTCTGGAGGCCTGTAGCTGTCGACCAGACCAGTGAGCAGCAAACAAATGGGTTTAAAAGTCCATCACAGGAGAGAGGTTTCTATTAACAGTAGGGCACAGATCCCCGAGAATAGAGCAGAAGGGGCAAAGCAAGTGCTTTACCCCTTCTGCTCACAGATGATTTTATTTTCCTGCTCTTTGGCCACTTTCTTGGTCAATTTTTACCCTCACCAGTACTTACTGTGCAAGAGTGGAAGTGGCCAATTTCCAAGCTGCCGAGTTGCCTTCCTCAATATGTGGTTAAAATGACACAGTAAGGAACTTCATAATACTCGGATTATTGTTCTTGAGGGAGAAAGCCTGATTTGTTAGTCACACATTTAGTCCCGGGGTGGTGTTGGCAAGACCGTCTCTGAATTAACCCAAATCTCGTTAAAAAAAGAAACATTTGTTCCCATTCTCATTGGCCGACAACGGCCTTTTTCCAAGCGCTTAAACAGTCTCAAAGTATAAATCATACGCCTGCAGGAGTTGGAGGCTTTGCCAGTGGTTGTCACAAGATATCATGTTTTCCTTTTACACGTCAAGGAGAGCTTGAGTAATGTGCCTTTGGCAGACCCGTCTCTTAATCTCAGCACCATCTCCTCTAAGGAAAAACACCAGAGGGGTTGTTTTAACAAGAGATTGGAGATTCACCCAGATGACATTTGAAGAAACTGCTCCCTGCTGCAGCACTGATTATTTAAAGAAATATGTGTATGTAAAGATGGGGGGGAAATGTCAAAGATTTTATATTTTGGTCATTTTCAGCATGGCGGCTGCTGTTTTTTTTGGTTTTAGTTTTTTCTTTTTAATGATTTTCTTTTGTAGAGGGAGACACTGCTGCATGCAGCTGATAATGTTGGACAATGTGGAAAGCATACTAATGCTCCTTTCCCTTCCTCTCAGCGGTATAAGAGAATTGACCTTCTCACAGGCTGTTATTCCTGTCAGTGAGCGTTACTTCAGACTTTTCTCTTTTTATAAACCAGAATGCAGCCTGAACTTCTCAACTGGAGCATTATATTCCCAATAAAATCATCAAGTAGATCCATCTCAGATCCAGCAGTCATCGGTGCCATCTTTTACTTTCACCTCAAAGCCTAAAGTTTGCATAAGTTCTGTGTTTCTGCAAGTAAATTTGAATAGATTAAGTAGTCTTTTAACATTCTTTACTATTTGTGGATATTTATGAGCAGAAAATAATCTGTTTAATTATCTGACTTGACAATGGTAGCATCGTAGTTCATGAGATGAGCATCAAGATTTCCCTTCTTTGTAAATACAACTGATTAAAAGTGTCCGTTACATGTGGAGTACCTAAAGGCTTCATACTTGGCACTCTTCTCTTTTCTCTCCATTTACTTCCTCTTGGCTCTATTCTCCGGAAATATGATATTGACTTTCATTTTTATGCTGATGACGGACAAGTCTATATGCCACAGAAACAGGGAACCAGTACTCTGATTTAAGCAACACAGTCCAGTGAATGTTTCCCAAAGCACGGATATAGAGGGATTTTTTGCATGTGGGTGAACAAAAGACCAAGGTATTGTTGTTTTAAGCCCAGTGATGTCTGTAAAACCCATGCTGATCTGGGTCCTTTAACAGAATATCTGTCTCAGGCAGCAATAAAGCTTGGTGTGACACTGGATAATGATTTACACTTGTTCTCATTAGTTTTATTGTTCTCATGTTGTATTAGTTGCTCATAGAATCTTAACTATGCTTGCTAGAACTGGTATGTGTGTTTTTGCATTTTTTTATTTTAAGTGTACAACACTTTGGTCAATGGTGATGTTTTTAAAGTGCTCTGTAAAGAAAGTTGTTTTGTAGATATCCAAAAATGTGGATGGTTACGTGCTTTGGAGAATTAAAAAGTACGCTGTGTGAACTCATCAGGAAAGAGCTTATTTGTTGTGGCTTTAATATCCGGATGTAAGTACTAGAGATTGAACCGCATGATATTTGGTTGAAAATGCACAGAAAGTTGTGTTAGAACCTAAACTTTGAGTGGAGCCATTAGTATTACTCAGTCTGCTTGTTATCAATGTTCTTATTAATACTAGCAATAGTAGCAGTTTCTGGCATCTTTACAAATTTTCTTTTTAAGTTCCAGGCGTAGTTTATATGTTTCTGACTCTTACTGGGAATGTCTGAAGAAGGTTGAGTCCCACTGTATTGACGTTTGAGAAAATAGGCGCTGGTCAAACAGACCAAACCATTGTGAAGACCAGACACATCTGGCTGAAAACTCATCTACCTAACATTATCCGCTAGGCCGATACAGTGGCAGCTGAAAACATGACTACTCTCATCATTTCCTTATGCACCTGGTTCGTGACATTTGGTGGTCAATGGCTGTTGATGTATCACTGCTTTCACTGCCCGCTCTTTGACATCTACTGTGAAAAAATTCAGAGCGTATAATATAAAAATACACTTTTTTATTAGACAAATGGAGCTTTAATGTTAGTTTCACTGTACAGTGTTTTCCCTAGAAATTTTGTCTTGATTATATATTGAAGGCTATGTGCCTTTCTTCATTGCTACTACTTGTACGATTGAACATCTCTTTAAAAGCTAGATTTGCCAGAGTTTGGTATATTTTTGAGCGTAACTTAATTCAATTTTAATTTTATTACATATGGGTTCTGCTTCTGATCCAGTCATGGGGTCTATCTAGCAACAAAAAATGTGTTTTCCAAGAACAAAGCAGCCTTATTTCATAGATGGACTCAGGAAGGTGGATTTTTGTTTCCAACAGAGACTTGATGTGCGACAATGAAAGCAAATGGTATTTTTGTAGGAGCTATGAAATAACCATAGAGGCATTTACTTGTTGAGAACCCGCAACATTGAGCGTTAATCTTTATGATAATTGAGTTTAAATTGGCGTGATCATCCTCAAGGAGCGAGATCTTAGCTTAGAGACATTAAATGCGGCTGCACAGTTGGTCGTTGTACTGGGCATTGCGCTGACTGTCCACGGACATTTTAAACTTGCTAGTTGAGCACACTTATCGGCTACATTTCTTGTGACAAACTCCTACATTTCCCACAGCAGCACCCACCGCGCACATGTCAGTCCGTGGCACAGAGAAACTGCAGGAGCTTGCGAGTCGCAACAGGCTCAATGTTAAGACTTCTTCCCGCCGAGCATTTTATAGTGACGTCACGTACGCGCTTTTAAAATGGAGCTCAGCACGTACCTGTCGGCGGACTCATGTCCGCCTTATTATGTGAGAGCTTTGAGACAGAAATAGCTCAGAATGTGATCTGGCACTATTTTTTACAAAGGCTAATTTTAATTAAATTAACCATGAACACGCACAGACATATAATAATTTACTGTGTGCCATGACATTCTTGGAGAACAGTTGGAGAGACCCTGCTGTAATACTAACCTTCTGAAATCTCTGTACCCATTAAAACCAGTAACTGCTTTAACATTTAGATCTTAAAACGATGAGCGAGACAAACATTCATGTGAAACCAGCAGCTAAATGCTAAGATGTTGTTTTCACCATCTTTTTATCTCTTTATGAGAATCGGCGGTCTAAAATACAACACATTCACTTAGCTCTTTAGTGGGTCAGGGAGGATTAGAATATGGGACCACACAAACTCCTAACCCAGGAGTGCTCAAACTGGAGCACTGAAGCCCTCTGGGGGGTTTTTACAGACTGCTGCCAGGACTGCATTCCAATGTATTACTTCCACATTCGGTGCTGAAAGTGACTCATACCGCTCGTCCTAAATTGCTGTCTGCCCAGCATTTAAGCTAAAGGTCATCCCGAGGACTTAGTATTTTGACACTCACATAACCGGACAAGCTCTGCTTCACTTTATGCACCGCAAGAGCAGAATAACCCAGTAAAATGAAAACATGCTCGACACTTGGGTCCTCAAACGCTTCATTTGTCAAGGTTACGGTTATTGCTCGTGGCAGCACCCAGTTATCTTTTATCTCCGGTGATGAACACTGACACCATTTTTCTCATTGTTCCCACTTTTTTTTTTTTTTTTTTTATCTACACACAGCCTTTAAAAGCAGAGCTTTTGTACTGCACAAAAAGTAGGAGTGGAGAAAAATGGACGCCTGTAGCAGGATACACAGTCAATAATCGCATTAGTTTCTGAGTGTGTTTTGAAAGGTGATGATTGCAAGGGCTGGTAATTGTTCACACAAGCCAACGTTTGTTTTTGTTGTTTTTTTTTCTTTCCCAAAGCACACCTTATGTAATTCATCTTTTGCACATTTCAACACTGATAGAAACCTTTTAATTAAATATTAAGCCACTAATTCAGTGTTCCTCCCAGTTGTTGCAGAGAGACAATTTGCCATTTTCAGAGATAACAAAGGCATTTTGACAAGGTCAGTCGGTGAAAATGCCATTAACCCCTGCAGATTCCTGTCGGGCTGGGGGGGGGAGATCAGAGGTCAGCCGGTGAACTCCCAGCCCTCACAGATTTCAGCAGAGGACCTGATATTTCGCTCCCACTGGAACCTAATGAAATGTGTTAAGTAGGGAGGAGGGAGGTCTAGAACGGGACGTGGCACACTTGCTACTCCCGACTTCATTTTTTTTTGCCTTTCATTATCCTCTCATCCAAGTAATCTCACGCGCCAGAGTTCAGAGCCCAAATAGAGCTGCCATTTTGTTGTTCAACAGCACTGAAAGGAAATGAGCGTTAAAATTACAGGCCAATTCCTCTCATTAATGCGGCCTTCATTCAGTTGTCCTGGGTGACCCTATTAAGCCTGACACAATGAGGGGGGGAGGGCAGAGTGCAGGGAACTGGGTTTGCTTTATATCACCCTGACCCTTTTGTCTCACCCCGCTGAAACCCTTCCCTGGTAAACAAATCCCAAGTGAGATGCAGCTCTACAGAGCAAGTCTTATTTTTTGATCTTTGCACTCCAGCACTTTCACCCCCGTCCTAAAGATAAAACTAGATACTAATCTATTGGGATCAAGACTCGTAACACGTGTGTGTTAAACAAATTGATATGAATGCCTAGTCGTCTTTAACTCTTTTCACTTGCTGTCCAAAGCTACAGTTGTCTGTCATCACTGTCATTTATAAATGATTAGCTCCAAATGATTTAAGTTTAGAAAAATATACTTTCCTGGCAATTTGTTTTTCACTTTTCCACCCAAAATCCATAGTTCTGTTTTTTTTTAAAGTTTTTGAATATTTAGATGAGTGCAATCACGCTTGCAAGCTAGTAGATTGATTGACAAATGCAGCAGACCACATTTCTGCCAAGCGTGATTTTGAATAAAGTGGTTAATTATTGCTAATTAATGGACAGCTTCAGACAGCAGGACTGGCCTCAATATAAAACTGCACCTCAACATATATTTTTATCAGCGAGTCTGTTCTCCTCCCTACTTCAGAGCCTTCATATAAAACACTGCAAAGTAAACAAAGGTTAAGCTTATTCGGGGCTCTCTGTTTCAGTCTGGAGAACAGACTCCTTAAATAAAACTCACCCGTCCAAGAGACAATGGTTTCATCTCTGCTGATCAGAGCTTTATTTCATTCATGCGTTTCTAAAACCGTTGCTGTGGCCAAGCTAATCTTGACTGTACAGAGTATAAACTAGAAGGTGATAAAGTGCCACAGCGCTATTTCACGCTGCTGCCTCTTCGGCAAAGAATGGAAACAACACAGATACAAACGTTATTTCCTCATATGACTCTTTTCTGGCCTCCACTGCCTCTAATAGAGCCGTTAGTTCTGCTTTAGTTCGCAAGAAGCATGTTGCCGTCGTGCTGCAACATTTGTTAGGTTTGAGTGTTTCATGTTTTGAAAGACTTTCTATTTTTGTTGGCTTCTTGACACCTTGAAACCGAAAACATGAAAATTCAAGTAAGTTTTAGTTTCCAGTTGATAGATTTACCATAAATTCAGTTGCATAGAGAACAACCACTTGTTTGTGGTGTAAAGAGTAAAAAAAAAAGGCTTTAAAGCAGGCATCTCTTAACCTGTATAGCAATATGATTTCTAGTTTTCATAGAGGTCTTGGCAATTCTGATTTTGACAAATTCCTGTTTTTTTTTGTTGTTTTTTTGTCTTTTTTTTATACGGACCATATACTATAAAAAATTATCCCTAATTATACATCAGCGCATATACTGCCAATCATCTGATTTTCATTAACCTCAAAGTGCAACAAAATGCATATTGTTGATGGATTTATTGACCAAAACAGCTGGGATTTCTTAGTTTTTAGGCATCTAATGAAATGGGGTAAAACATCAAATTTTACAGTATTTCACCTGCCAATGACAGATCAGAGGACATCGAGAGAAAGTTGGCTACTTCAACCTCCGCCCCATTGATACTTGGAATGACAATATTGTAGATTAATGCATGTATTTGAGTCAAATCAGTCCTCAAAGGGCAGAGAGAGTCCATCCAGCTCGCTGCTAACCTTCCTGACATACAGGGCCAGGGTTTTCAAGAGACTAACATTTCAAACTTGATACGGAAACCATGAGAAACACTCAATACTTGCCTAAAAAATCTTTCTGTGAGGACTAGGAGTCTTTCTAGAAGAGATCAGAAATATCCCAACAGTATGACGGTATTTTTATTTTCCTAGACACAAAAAGCCAGAGTATCAACAGGTTACGTTGAAATGTGTAGCACACATGATGTGTTCCTAAATGCTACAGATTCTTAGCCATAGCTTAACCGAGAAGTAATGTGATGATTATTCTGGTCATTTCCTACCTTCATAGTTTTGGTGTTTTTACTCCCTGACCTTTTCAGGTCCGGATTAAAGTCGTTTGCAGCTGAAGGTTTTATACCGCTGTCAGCAGGTTGCTATTATTTAAAGAGATTAGTGGGCGTGCTTCGGTGGCGCAGTGGTTAGCGCGCACGATCCATGTACGGAGGCCTTAGTCCTCGACGTGGCCGACCCAGGTTCCACTCCGACCTGTGGTCCTTTGCCGCATGTCTCTCCCCCTCTCTTCTACCCCCTTTACTGTCAGCCCACTGTAAGAAAAATTACCCACTAGTGCTGTAAAAACCTGAAAAAAAAGAAAAGAGAAATATAACAGATTAGCCCATTTCCCTCGCAGATAAAATATGACCAAATGACATTTTTGCCTTTTTGTTGACTGGAGAGGGTTTATCCACATTACAGGAGTTTTAAACTTTGGTTGTTTTTGAGGTAAGCCACTGTAAGAAAGGGCTGTGGCTGAGCATCTGCATCTGAAGCGCTGCTGTGGGAGAGGAAAACTGCTCAGTTTGTTTATTCTTACACAAATTAGCACATTAAGTTAAATATTAATTATTACTGATGTCAAAATATCGATTATTGTTAAAAATCTTTTTTTTTTTTAGGTTAATGCCATTTGATCTATAGCAGCCTGCCATGTTGCGTCCAAGCTGTGCTTTTGCATTTTCACTATTGCACACACTGATGTGTGAAGCTGTAGCATTTTGATCAACATTTTCTGTAATAAAACCATTCTCAGTTACAATAATCATGTTTACTCTGTAGGTATAATTTCAGTAGATTTTACAATCATTTAGCTCAGACAGAAGTACAACGTTGCGACTCCTTCCTGTTGTGTAAAATCTGCATAAAACAGATGCAGGGACCTAAAACACATTTATTTCTCGCATAACAGGAGATCATGCGACCGGAGATGCAATTGAGTTGTCCCAAAGTCGTGTTAAGGCAACCATATTATTATCCTTCAGAAAAAGCCAGAGGCTGAGATTTGAGGTGACTCAGAAGCCAAGGATTAGAGAGTACCTTCCAGGCTTCAGCATGGGAAGCTGTGCAGAAGGAAGGAGGGGGAGGGGGGGACCGAACACCTGGCACTGGAGCAAGGTGCCAGATAAAATGTTTGCATTGTGTGTTTTTATAGCAGTATCTCTCTGAGTACAGCTGCCTTTTTGATGAGCTCACAAATGCCCTGCACTTCCATCTGAATACAATTTTCTATTAACCCATGTACGGCGACGTAGATGTTTTGCAACATTTTTGCTCCTGACAGGAGAAAATCGTTCTGACCAATTAATCGGCCGCCCACTTAGAGGTAAAGTCCTCAGTAAGATTGATCATCCGACCTTCTCGTCAGCTGTTTTTGTCGGCGCTCCCCTCTGTGAGCTAGGCTTCACTAGCAGACGGTGAGTTATGTCGAGGGAAATAGAGGGAAATTCCTCTGGAAAACCCAACGGCGAGCACAGGCGAGATGAGATTGTGGACAGGATTTATCTTCAGGCAGGGCAGGGATCCTTAAAACGCTGCCAAGCACAAAAGATTGCTTAGAAAAACACTGAAAAAGTCACTGAAAAAGGCGCAACAGCCAGTCATGATGGAAAATCCTCATTGTGACTTTAAAATGCTTTACGAGACGGTCGCCATTTAGGCAAACCAACCGAAGAGAAAATCTGTGCCAAAGTCCAAAACGAGCTAAACGCTTCTTAGCATGCAGGGTTCCTGCACAATCTTAAAATGTGACTCAAAACATTGATATCCAATTCACAAACGAAATGGATCACAGAAACTCACCGTGCCTTAAAGAATGTGTTTTCAGTGTGAGATAATTGAGTCTAGATTGGACAAGTGGTGCAGATCTGAAATAGAGATGAGTTAAGTCAGTCCATTTGGCAAAGAAAAAAATACTTTCACTGAGAGTGAAACAGAACAATTGTGATTTTATCACCATTTGTAGGATCTTCAAATGTTCAGACTGTTGGGAGGTGGCAAGCTACAGAGAAAATCTAGAAGGCTAACCCTTAAACTAGACTGCTGTGCCATTTAAATAGCTCTTTGACAATAGATGCAAACATTGAATTATGTACAAATTGTATAACTAGTCTTTGTAAAATACAGCAATCCATCTGATGATTGAAAACAAACGAGCTGTATTAACTCTAATTAAATTCCAGGCCAAGATGTATTTATTAGAAATCCCACAAAAACGTTTGAGAACCCTTCGTTGCTTCTCCGCTGTGCCGGCCGCATAAACAGCAACATAAAACCTGAAGGGCTAATTTCAAATCATTAAGACTCGACAATTCCCGGTTATGATTTGTAACCCACCCCCATCTCTCTCTCTCTCCCTCTCCCTCTCTCTCTCTCTGGCGAGCAGAGGGAAGGCTATATCCTGCACATCATGAAAGGCTAGTCATTCATGTGCGCTGCCTTGATTTACATCCCTGCCTCGACCAGCTGCCAGAGCCATTTTGTGTTTGAGTGTTTCAAGAGCTTAGGGGGCGGACTCTCCAAGGCGTTTTAGAAAATGGGTCTGGGTTCTTTTAATGTGACAGAAATCCGAACTCGAGGACCTCTCCAGTACCCTGCACACACACACACACACACACACACACACACACACACTTGTAGCCTTGACCAGGTGCTCATGTTTTGCGGCCATAGATTCGAAGGCAGAGACATGCAGCCAAGTGTCAGCAGGTTGCTGTAAACATATATAAATCCCTTATGCTCTTCTTGCCTAGTGCTTATGCCCGAGGCAGCAGGAGGGGGAAAAAATGAGGTCTGAACTGTGAATTGTGTGTGTGTGGGAGGGGGGGAAAAAAGATTGTAAGCCAGGGATGGTTATACCATTGAAAAGAGGAAATGACAGAGAGAGAAGGGGGGGGGGGGGAGGGGAGGGAAAGTGGGGTGAGCAAGAGAGGTTTCCTAAGCTAATAAAATGCTCTGGAGGATAGAAGCTGCCAGCCAGCATTCCTGTGTCATTAGATAAGTTAGCTCACTGCATCCTCCAGTTTCTCTGCAGTGCTGAAGTGGCAAGCTGAGGTCACCACCAGGGAGCAAGAGGGAGGGTGTGGGCAATAAATCCTGAACGTTTTCACACAGTCTTTTCTCCTAATCCTCTGAGGCCGTTTGGTTAAAAATCTAAAAAGCCTCAATCGGGGGTATTCATTCAAAGCAACTTTCACAACAGCCACTTGCTCTATATATATATATATATATATATATATATATATATATATATATATATATATATATATATATATATATATATATATATATATATATATATATATATATACCGGCTCAGATACATGAAGCAGTTGGCTGCCGTCATTTGGTTTAAATAAAAAAGCCCACACTGCAGCGGTCGTGTTCGGCTTTGACACCAATTGCATTTACTTCTCCAACTAGCGTTTCTCTGGCTGTCCCTCACGAGCCTCTCATGCTAAACTTTAAGCATGTGCCTGAGGAAACAAGGAGTAGACACCAATGCATCGTTCTGAAACCTGTCGTTATCCACTCAGAGGAGAGAGGAACACAAGGGTGGCAGCAAGCATGCATACGCAAATTATTTTATTGAATCATGTGATTAAGATTTATTGTGCGATTAATTGATTTATTGATTATCGTGACAGCCCTACTTGTCATCAATGGAGGGGAATCTCAGTGCACAGAGATATGAAGTTGAGATTCTGCCACAGCCATGTTGGCTGACCTGAGGAATGGGATGCCAACCCAGAGCAGTGTGTGATGATGAGGAGGTGTCGTTGGTTCTGTACGCACAAGAGTCAATAACGTGGGTGAATACCACACTAGTGATGCACACGATTATTTTCAAGATCAAGCAAGGACTAATTCCCACTCCTTTATTTAGGCGTGTACATGCTGATCAAAAATGATCCTCTGGAACTAATTTGCGGTTTTAAACGTGAGATCAAGTGTCACGGTCGGATTGGGTAGCTCACTGCGAGCGCTATATTATTCACGCTGGCCAAATGGCAACACAGGAGCTTCCAAATGTGACAGATTGCATCAATACCAGGGAAGTCAAGAGGCTTTTCTTTCACACTCATTCACAGGCTGTCAAAAACTGAGCCATTCACTTTGAATTGGTAGCTTATTTTTTAAGGAGCTGTAGTAGTCAAACCCTCCCTGAGGGCGCAGAGGCTGCAGAGTGAGATAGAGGATTTCAAGGAGGTATCCCCACCCCCCCGCCGTGTTTTTTTCAGTCATTTCCCAGGTAACCTCATTGTTGTCACTCTTACACAGACCCCTCCGCCTGCGTCTTTTACAGGTTTTTCAACGCCGAGTCTCTTCCAAGTCATCTAGGAGATATCAGTCAGTCTGGCCCCTACGGCTTTACAGAGAAGATTAAAAAAGCATTTTTGGCTCGTATAGCCGTCTTTCACACGACACCGTTTAGAGACGCTTTGTTCAAGCCGCAGCCCCTTTGTACATTTTGCTCGCGGTCTGAAGGCAATAAAATGTTTTCTGCACTGCGATGTTTATCATTGTGTATATTGCACCGTTGCTCTTCTTTGTAATCTGCTATCAAAAATAGTAGTTGCGCTGCAGATGTCTGAGTCTGGTGTTTTTTTTTTTTTTTCTGTCTTCCAGGCATGCTGGTGGTCAACGTCACTTGGAGGAACAAGACGTACGTGGGCACCTTGTTAGACTGCACACGGCATGACTGGGCTCCCCCCAGGTAAGACGCTGTTTAGTTCCTTTCAAGTGGAGAAAAGCAGCTTTAGCATGCAATTAAATTTGCTGTTGTGCATGGGAATTGTAAATGTCAAGGTGGGGGAGAGGGATCACAATCACAAATCACTGACGCATACTCTATCCAAACTCACGCTACAAAGCCTCTTAACCTTTTCATATTGCATGTGATAGGAATCTGCTGTAGCAGCAGCAGCAGCAGCTCGAGCAGCAGACAGCCTAATGCAATGAGCTGCCAGTGTGCCGCTGGACCAGCGAGTGCATGTTAGTCTTTATGTTGAGCCTGGAGAAACAGGATTCATTGGCAAGCAGCTGATGTCTCAGGAGGCAGCAGTGGAAATAGAAAGCTACTCTAACAAGCCAGATTGCAGAATCCAATTATTGGACTAAGAGCTTTTTTTTCTCTCCCCCCCAACACTGGGTAGCATTCTCTATCACAAAGGCTGCCATTTCTAACATCAGTCTCATGGCAATAGCATGGGGGTATTTATTTGGTGCTGTGTGTGTCTGTGTGCGCGAATACCCCAACATTCTGGAGGCAAAGCCCACTGGATGTGTAACATTACTGCATTACCAAACACCTGCTGGAAAAAACATGTGGCCTTTCCAAATGTAAATACAAGTCTAGAATCTAAATGGGCAACTAAGCGCAGAAAAAAAAAGAAAATCAAGATTAAATCAGTGCTAATGGAACTTAAGTAGAGGCTTTATCCCACTAATGCATCACCGCGGTGCTCAGTTTGTTTGCTGGGCTGCATTTGCACCAAGATTGTCTTACAGTTTGCAGCATGACTACATTAAGGACCCACTATAAATTATTCAGAAATCTTTCAACAGACTGAATATAAACTTGGGCTTGTAACCAGTCTAAATTCCTGCACCACTGTCAGACTGCGGATCTATTCACATCCCCTGCTGGGGCTGAAATTGTTTAGAGAGGCTTGTATGGGAAGCTGTGAGTCATAGCAGCCCTGGGTTTGACTTTGTCACAGACTGCTAACCTTCACTGCTGTGCAGAAAGATAATTAGGTTACTGTTATGGGGTGATAATCCCACACTGCTATTTTAAGTGTTTAAATGACTTCATGTTTTGATTAGAAAAGAGCTACAATGTCCACAGCCATTTATTCAAATAGTGTTTTATTGTCTTATGTTTCTAATGGACTTGTTTAAAAAAAAAAGAGAGAAAGGATCTTATGTACAGAGGAACAGTGTTTTCATTGCTCCTGATATCTAAAATATTCTGTACAATATGTTAGTTTTTTTTTTTTTTTTTGATATTCCTGTTTTTGTATTTTGCTGTAAAGGGGTGTTGAATTCTGGCACTTTATTAAACCGAAAGGGAACTTCTAATATTTTATAATCTGGGGTTTCCTCCCACCTCTTACATTAAATAAATATTTAGAAAACTATGGTGCCAGAAGTAGTCCAGTGATTTAGTTTTCTTTCCAGTTGTTTAACTCTCTCACCATAGTTGTCTAAAAAAGATTTGTACAAATGTAAAAAAAAAAAAAAAAAAAAATGGTGCCAGAGGTAGTTAAAAATTCTCTTGGTGAAATAAAATTTTATCCAATAAATGAAAGAAAAAGAAAAACCTTTGCCTTTTATTTGTTGTTTAGAACAAATGTTTGCTGTGTTGTGGCTCTGCACTTAAATTTGCTGCTTAAATGTTGATTGCAATTTTCCTTTCTCAACTACACAAATGCAAAAGTGCATTACACACATCTCAAAAATACTTGAGAAATTGGCCATTTTATACAACAAACCAAAAAAGGTATTGCTTAGTTTTTTTATCCATTTCCAAAATAATAAAACTGCTACATTTATTTTTTTCATTAAATTAGTATTAGGTTATTTACGCATGTGTAAATTAAACTACCCTATATATCTCCCACTAACTAGCTCATGCATGTGTTCTTAACTAAACTGCAGATTTTGTGAATCACCCACGAGTGATCTGGAAATGAGGAATGGTCGTGGCCGAGGTAAGCGTATAAGACCGAACAGCAACACCCCGATCAACGAGAACAGCAACTCGTCAGACAACAAGGTTGCCACCAACAACAAGACACGCGCCGCCTCGAACACCAAGGGCCGGAGGGGCAGCCAGACGCCGTCGGAGCGCCGGACCCCTCCAAACAGCAACACGGAGGACATCAAAGCCAGCCCTTCCTCTGCTGGGAAACGGAAGACCAAACCCGCCTCCGACATGGAGCCCAACTCTAGCTCAGAGGACACCAAAGGCAACAAGCGCATGCGGACAAACTCCAACAACGGAGGCGTGGGGGCCGCAGGTCTCCCCATCCCTTCTGTTAAGACAGAATCCCTTCCGCCTCCGCTCGACCGTAGCTGCCCGTCTCCAGTTCTCATCGACTGTCCGCATCCCAACTGCAACAAAAAATACAAGCACATCAATGGACTGAAGTACCACCAAGCCCGTGCTCACAATGACGACGATATAAAGTTGGACTTGGACGGAGACAGCGAATACGGAGAGGACTCAACTCTCCATCCTGAACCGGGAAACTGTAACGGGGCATCTATCTCCCAGAAAGGATGTTTGTCCCCAGCACGTTCAGTTACTCCGAAAGGCAGGAACTTTGATGCACAAAGTCCTTCCCCGTCTCCTGGAAAGTTTGGTTCAAAGCAGAGCAAAAAGAAAGTAGCTGAGACAGATCCAGACACAGGAAGTACACCGATGGATGGCTGTGAGGACGGGCCATGTCTTACTGATGAGGCTAGTAATGATGGCATAGATGAAAAGAGAGGCTCGGATAAGTCCAAAAAGGCTAACACTGGTACTAAAACTGATAAAATTGCCCAGAAAAACTTGAAGTCACCGCGTCCCATTGGCCCTGGACCACCAGGGTCCCAACAGATGTACCCATTTCCACCTGGAAACCAAAATCCCTCCCCAGGACTTGCCCCAATGATACAGGGAATCCCCAAGAGCCCCCAAATGAAAGGTGCACAGCCTAAACCCCCTGCTATTGGAGATCCAGCTTCAAGTAGCTCCAAAGACAAGAAGAAGAAAGACAAAAAGAAAAAGGATGGCGGAAAGGATGCTGATAGCCCCAAGCCTCCCGGAAAGGGTGGAAAACTAGAAGAAGCAAAGCTTCCATACTCTGAATCTTGCGATCAAGGGAATAAGGGCGATGGTCTCCTCAATGGTTCTTCAGATCCCCACCAGAGTCGCTTGGCCAGTATCAAGGCTGAGGCTGACAAAATTTACAGCTTTTCCGACAATGCTCCGAGTCCGTCTATTGGTGTCGCCAGTCGGATAGACGGCAGCGGAATGCCACAGCCTCTCGCGCCTCTTCACGTCGTAAACCAGAATGGGGCCGACAACTCTTCAGTCAAAACCAATAGCCCAGCGTATTCAGACATTTCAGATGCGGGGGAGGATGGTGAAGGGAAACCAGAGGGTGTCAAAGTCAGGACAGATGACCAAACCATCAGGGAAAGTGTCAAAAAAGCACTCTTTTCAAACCAGACACCCAGCAAAGAGTCCCCTTACTATACCAGCTACGACACTTATTACTCCCCTAATTACGTCAACCCCAGTCCTGGCGGCCAGAACCCAGTTGCACCTGCTGCCGAAAGTCAGGCTAAGATCAAAAGAGAAGATGAACACGACCAAGTTGAGGAAAAAGTCAAGGTAGAAGTTCATGAAGAACGAAAATCTGACCCCAGTGTTGCTGCCCAACAGCAACAACAACAACAACCCTCTGTCATTCAGCAGCGGTCGAACATGTACATGCAACCTTTGTACTACAACCAGTACGCATATGTCCCTCCATATGCATACAGTCATGATCAAGCATACCATAACCACTTGATGAACACCAATCCAGCCTACCGGCAGCAGTATGAAGAGCGGCAGCGGCAGATGGCTGAGCAGCATCGAGCCGCCGAGAAGAAGTCGGATGTTGTCATGAAAGAGCGAGAAGCCTCCATGAAGGAGGACTGGAAACAAAAGAGTCCGATGCCGCCGAGCCTCTCCAAAGCCCCGAGTCAGTCAGATCTGGGAAAGGTACCACAGCCCTCAAGCAAATCCAGGGACTCGCCTTCGGAGCTGTCCTCCAAGTCCATTGGAAGCTTAAAGGGGGAGGACCTAAAGTCCCAGCAAGCCGAGGGGCTGAAGATGAAGCTGACTGAAGGGGGTCACCATGGAAAGGAGGACTCTTTGCAAGCTCTGGAGTCCAGAGGCCAGGCTGGGATGGAGCAGGCCATGTGGTACAGACAGGTAATACTGCTGTATGACTTGGAGTGCAAAGAATTGTAGTATTTTAAATTCACTATTCAGAATTGCGCTGACCTGTTTCCTTGTCTCAACAGTACCCTGAGAGCCAGAAGCTCCAACCAGACGACGAACACCAGCAACAACAGCATCGCAGGAAAGACGAAAGGGAACGGGATCGGAAGTTAAAGGAAGAAAGGTCCAGGCCGAAGGACAGTCAAAGTGGACCCAAGGAGGACGGAAAAGACTGCAGCGATCCCAGAATCAGCGCTGAAGACCATCGAGCCATGAGCAAAGACTCTCGTTCTAACCCCCACATGCAGTTCACGTCACCACTAGCGCAGCACCAAGGCTACTTGCCCTACATGCATGGTTACCCCTATGGACAAGGCTACGACCCCAACCACCCGGGATACAGGGGCATGTCTTCAGTCATGATGCAGAATTACCCAGGTAAGATTTAAAATCCCAACTAAATGCAGCCTGATGTGATGTTAGCTGTGAAACCAATGAACTCGTTGGGATTTTTCTGTGTATTGGCTCAGCTTTTGTCCACTAGACTAAGATGGTTGTTTATGATGTTTCTGTCTGTTATCTTCTTTTTTTTAGCTTATCAATATGTCAGTGTGGCTTAAAATACATAGTAATCTGGATTGCTTGTACAGTTTTATATCATCACACATTTATTTAAATATTTCTTAGTTTACCCTGCATTGTTTTTACTTGTGTTAGTAAAATTACTTTATTCTTAAATGGTTTAACTATCAACATATTTCAATGCTGAAGCCAGTTTGAGTATAACCTCATTGGGCTTTGGATACTATAATGGATAATATCCTATAATCTTTAAAAAAAAATTCTATTGGGTTTTGTGTTTTTGTCTCCATTGTAAAAGATTTGTGGTTATTCATTTTTTTATAACTGTTTAATAGGACCTTTCCTGTCTCCTGCTTTAAATTAGGAGCTAGAAACTGATGTGATGGGTCTAATCGTAGACGTAGGTTGATTGGTCAGACAAGTAGCGATACAACCAGTTATTTTAGCAGTCTACTTGTCTGTCAATATTTTTACTGATCAGTTCTTTGGTCGACATTAATCCTAAATCATCTCTGTTTTCTCTGGCTGCCCTTTCGGCAAATGAAAATAACGACATGTGAGAATACACATTAGAATGCTCCTATGTTCACTTTGATGAGATCTGACTAAAATCTAAAGTACTGAAAACGGGTCAAAATTTAATTTAATTTAATTTATTATCCTTTAAAATGGTTTATGGTTTATGTAACCTTTAGTCTTTGTGTTTAGTCTTTGTTTTTTGTGCGATTCTGTTCATGTAAACCACCTAAAATTCAAGTATTGAGCTGGGAAAAAACAACACTACTTAAAGCTAAACTAACTTTTACACTAACCACGCAATTTTGGTTTTCACATGAAGAATTTAGAAAACAGTTTTTGGCATAATTCAGTCCAGCTTGGCAAGTCTAGGTCTTGTAGATCTTAATCTAGGACCAATCAAAGTTCGTCCAGAGTGATCAAAAACTGTAAAATGGACATTTAATCAAATGCAGACTTACACAGCAGCTCCATTGACAATTAATTCACTTTACATTTTAGCAGACAGAACGGAAATAGTATTTGCTTTGCAATTATCTTTCATCCGGTCTTGTTTAGAAATATGAGCATTGTTGTTTCATTAATAACATTAAATAGTATTGAGTATACCACAGTAACTGCTCACTGGAAATACCCCACATTGGCAGGAAGTAACACCTTCAAGCAAATATGCCTCTATTAAATTGTAACAACCCACACCAGAGGCATCCGACCACCGTTGGCAACTTCCTGTCGTGGCACCCACCATTCCTGTTATTTCTGCTGCTTTGTATTTATTTATTTATTTGAACGTCACTGATTGTGGTGGTGGTGGTACCCATGGCCCAGGTCTGTAGATTGTTCTGTCACAAAACAATTTAACCTGAGCAGTGGAACAAGTGACGCACGTAAAATGATGCATCATGTAATTGATTTAGAACTCATTAGTTGTATTTTCTACCTTTACGAGCTTTTTCTGTCACTCTGATGAGAACTATGTACTAAAATGTACCCTGGCGGTTTTATCAGCTGCACTTCTCCCAGCTGCCTTAGAGAAAAGAAAGCTTAGCTCTTGGGTGACTTAGCTTCTTTGCACGCCTTGTAATTTCAACCGCATGTTCCAGAAACACATCCTTACAACCTCTACTGTGAGCTTTACTTCTTGGACTCACAACAGACTCTTCAACTCTGGTGAATCTGTTGTTTTTTTTGGTATATTACACTCCAAGCACATTTAAACCATTGTTTCCCCCTACGTTCTGTATTTTTTTCCTCATATTTAAGAAGCAGCAACTATGTATATAACGCAAAGTATATAGTCAATATATGTCGTAAATGTAAAAAGCATCCAAATCTACATGTCAAAAATCCTTTTTTTTTCCCCCTTACTCGTAGGTTATCTGTCTGGAGGTTATCCGTTTTCTACGTACGGGGGTAAAATAGCAGGAGGTGACGAAGGCAGCGAGAAATCCCGCGCTAGCCCCACTGTCACTAAAACAGCAACGGACTCCAAAGCCCTGGACATGCTGCATCAGCACAACAGCCAGTACAAGAGCAAATCCCCCACGGTTGGCGACAAGCCGCCCCACGACAGGGAACGGGACCAGGACCGAGGGGCTGCCATAGAAAGGGAGCGGGAAAGAGAGCGTGAGAGGGACAGAGACAGGGATGTGGACCGGCCGCGCTCCTCGCCGTCCCAGCGCATCATGCCCTCTCACCACCACTTGGGATACCCGCTGCAATACGACCTGTCCTATGCCACAGGTAGGTCGGTCCGCCGTCAACCTGAAGGATCCGTTCTCAGACCGGTAGCATTTATGACGTTTTTCATATTGAACACCACATGTCTGTATGCTGTGAGCACTGTACAGAAAATCTAATTACGTTAGTGTGCACACTAACCGTGGCCGAGTAAAGACGATCCTGATTCTAGCCCACGGAATAAACTCTGGGTTTAATCTTGGTCTAACAAGATTTTTGTTAGTTGTGGGAAGATGCCAACACCGGTCCAGAACCCTGAATAGTTTCCAGTTCAAGAGAGGCAGGCAAAATACCGACACTAAAACAACACCGAGCTCACTGGCTGCAGAGCAGAGGAGCACAGGTGGCTTAGAAACGACTCAACAATGCAGACACCGACCCCAGTTTAAAATAGTAATGGCCGTGAGTTGATGTCTGTCCTGTAGAAATAAACCTGTTTCTTTGTCCAGGGTTTATTTGAGTGGAGCACCCTTGGGCGTCACACTGTACTCTTCAATTACATTTATGTCGTGAGCTACAAGGCAGCAATCTGCAAAGAAACTAAATCGTGTCCAAACAAAGCCCTCGTCTCTCTGCTGCAGCAGAGCACAATATGCAGCGCAGCTTTTAGCCTCTCAGCTCATCCACCCTAAGTAGGTCCTCTGAGGACAAGTGGATCACAGTGTTTATAATAGAGATGTTGAATGAGGCGCACAGCTACTGCGGCCTGCAGCGACATCTGGTGGCAACGCTGCCGAATGACACCACATCTGACTCAGTTCATGAGTCAGGATGGTGTGAATCACCTTTCTGAGCAACAAAGCTGCTTTTAATGAGCTTGTTGTTGCTTAAAGGAACATTTTGGGTGACATGTGTGGAAATGCTGGACAGGATATTGCAGAGTCGTCTCTTGGTCCCCTCTCTCTGAAAGGCAGGACACTTCTGCAGCAGCATAAACCTCTGCACTTGGAAACAGTTTCATCTCAGATCCAGTATTGGATATTTGTTTCAGTTCAGCTCCATTTGTTTTAGCATTTCTGCACAAAGATGTAACTGATGCATTCAAGGCAGGGCAATTTTATTTATAAACCACCTTTCATACACAGGGGAATCTAAAGTTCTTTACAGGACATTAAAACAAATAGAAAATAAAGACAAGTTTTGGTTAAATGCAGATTTATAATGCAAATTTAAATCCCAGTTTAAGTAATTTTTTTTTTAGTTTTAATTTTAAAACGGCTTTTAATCTTCAGCCTCAGGATTCAGTCAGCAATGATTCATTAATTTGTCAGATTCTATGATTGCGTCAATCCTCATAATTATAAGTTAATTGATGATTCATCAACCAGTATATTAAGCAACTTTCCTAAACAGGTCAACAATACTAAGACCAAAAAGCTTTGGACTTCCATTTGAGGGTTTTTTTTTTTTTTTGTCTCGGAAAGCGGTTCTGGTCCTTCAGCGGTGCAGAGTGCCATACTTTAATAATTCAGTCAAATTTCTCATGTATTTAGCTCAAACAGATCAATTGTAAAGAACAGTAAAATAAACTAGTACATTTCATCAGAACTACCTGGTCCGTTAGATTTTTTTGAATGTGTCCCGTTTATCACCCACATAAATGTTTGAGACGCTGCAGTGTCTCTTGGGAGCGTCAGATTTTGTCCAATGGGAGTTTCTGCAGGACAGCGTTTTCTTTCTAAAGCTGTCTGACTCCACACTTAAAGCTCCCATCCTGCCCCTGCTTGCTAATGTTTTCATTGAGAGTAGTGTGCTAAAGTGTTGTTTAGATGCCAGCGTTTTACATTTATGTCGTGAGAATTATTAGGGATGCACGATATATCGGCATTAACATCGGTATACGTTTTTTTAACATATCGGTATTGTTCTGATAAAAGTGGGCTTATATTAACAACCAATGTTATTTCCATCTAGTTGACCTTTGTGTCTGTGTTTCTAGAGCAGGAGGGAAGGGGAGTCATGCAGTTTTTGTTCAGTAATGTGACAAAGACGCATTATAGCCAGGATTGTGGTGTTTTTAAATGAAGCAGATGGTTAAAAAGACACAATTTAATCCAGGTGTCACAGATGCTTACTGGATGCAGCTCGTTGGTCAAGCCTTAAGGCAAATTACATATTTTTTACTCTGACCTTTTGAATAGTTACATATTTTACAAAATAGATCATTGTGAACACAAACATAAAGTAATTTGTGTTTACAGAACTGCCATTTCTTGTTATAGATCCTTGTATGTAAGACCTTTGTCCGATCATTCGCTGTAAATTCACAGCCCAGGTTTCTAACGGATAAACTATTACAAGCCTCAGCGTCAAAGGAGAATCTCAGTTGTCCGTAGGGCTTGTAGCTAGAGTTTATAGTTATTAAAGCTTAAAAAATGAGTAATGCTAGTAACCTGTGCAGCTGCCACCACATGCTTGCTCAGCAGGAGGGATTGCTGCAAAGTCAGGGAATGGATGCCATCAGCTGCACTCTGAGAGAGAACTTCTTACCAATTAGCTTTGAATGATCTGCTGGTGTTGACTATATGCTGTTATAATCAGAATCAAATTAGACTGTGATTGGACCAAAACCCAGCTAGATAAACTGAATTGATTTGGACCGCATTTATTTGACACTGTATGATCGGATATGAATTGGATACGCTGTTCTTATAAAGTCCTTTTAGAGGAGATTTGTGATTTAAAAAAAAAAACAAGGAAAACTTTAATTACCAGCAAATGTGGATGTTCGGTAGTGGTTCCTAATACGTTATTCTTTTAAATCTTATGATCTTAGAAGTAGTAAAAAGCAGTTTGTTTGAACATTTTTGCACCGCTAAGAAGGCGTGACTAGCCTCTCTCCACTCCTGGCCGATTATGATTAAGACCAATAATTTTTGTTTTTCTTCTCTCTCGTAGGGAAACCTGACCGTCACACCTCAACCCTGCAGAGATTCATGTGACTGGCTCACATGAGCGCAGCATCCTCTGGTTCTTACCTTTTAGACATCAGTTGAATGGTGTTTCTATCTCTTTTTTTTTTTTTTTTTTTTTAGTTTCTCTGCCCCAAGGCAAGGCAGAATGTTGTTGCTGTTTTTTGTTTTTTCTTCTCCCCATAAAAGATCCCCCTCCCTCCCTCCCCCTCCCCCAAACTCTCCGATCCGAGGACTAAAAGTTACCCAGGTTCAAAGCCATGGCTCTGCCCCTTCGCGCAGAGGAAACACCGACCCGCTGATTATCTAGTCCTTGCACTGTCGACAAATACAATGCAAAAAGAGACTCTCGGACTGCCAGAACAGCTTTTCTTGTTGTTTTTTTTGTTTTCTGACTGCATTGTTTTCTTTTTGTCACACGCAGAAAGAACATGGCGGGGGGGAGGGGGGGATTTGGGGTGGATATTGATGGGGGGGCATTGACTAAACTACAGACTGGCTTACAGTACGCCGTGAAACAACAGTATATCCTTAACTTGACAAATGTTTGGCTATATTTAGTGGGGAGAGGGGGTGCATGGTATCAGCTGCTTTCTTCAGAGACTTAAGAACCTGAGACCGAAGTTTTCCCATCTTCATCGTCATCAGTTTGAGTTTTTAGCTCTTTTTTTTTTTCTTCTTCTTCTCTGTCACATTGAGTTTCAGGGACGATGCCGTCATTTTTCAGCGAAGGGACCGCACACACCTCATGGAGAAACAAAACACGTCTCCTCTTTCTCTGTCAGCTCTCTTTCATATCATTGTGTCCATCTTTTGGAAGCGTCTGATGCTGGTTTCATTCATGTTTTCTTTTTTTTTTTTTTTCCCCCCCTTCACCACGAAAGGAGTCACTCCCACTCAAACGGTGAAGCCACATCAGCAAGCGATCAGGCCACACATGCAGGGGGGTTGCTGAGTGACTGCGCTTCTTTCACTCTGATTGTTTCCTGTAAACAATGTAAAATTTGGGCTCATGTATTTTTCTGCTGTATTATAGGCTTTTACCTTTCTGTGCATAAATGTTTGTATTTATTCAAGCATGCAACTGTTAGAGAACCTGTTAAAAAAAAAAGCGGTCTGCTTTTGCCCCATTGAGCTCAGATCCGTACTGCTGCTGGGTGTTTTGTGCGTTTTCTTTTGGTGTTTTTTGGCTTTCCTCGTCTCGCCTAGCTGGGTTTACATCTCCGTTCACACCAACGCCTGCAGTCACGCCTCTAAATTACTGTCTTTGCAACGCTGAGCTGCTAATCAGATGCAGGAAGGTCCACGTCTTTGTTTTTTTGTTTATTTTTGTTTCCTGGCCAATCAGCTGGGGTTCTTCTCTTACTCATGTGGCTTCACCGTAACAAACGGTCATCTCAGACAAATCCTTTCCCGTACAGTAACGGGAGCTCACAGGACAGTCACACCCGCGCTAAGAGCACATCATGGCCATAACGCACGTCATCAGATTTTAACAGCGGACTTTTAAAGAAAGAGAAATAAACCGTGAATGAAATGGCTGCTGAGAAGCGCCGCGTCTTAAAACACGTGGGCCCGCTCCGTAAATTTCCGGCCCGCTTAGCTTAAAGTCGACACCAGAAGCCTCGGCGAGGGTGGCCCGTTCCACCAGAGGCTCTCAAACCACGCGGGCTTTAAGTGAAATCCTATCCACACGCCGCTCACATTGATTACAGGTTACCGATCGCTGAAGGGTTTCAGGCCTTACCGTGCTGTTAGGAGCATTTTAATGACAACATATTGACCATGCTCTCATGTTTTTTTCTTAATCTCCTTTTTCTAAATCTTATTGCCCCCATGGTTGTAGTTTTTATTACTCCCCATCGAGTCCTCAACGCTAACAGTGAATCATGGCTGCCCCTCCTCCCCCCTCCTGAAGCCGTGCGTTCGCCATCAGAACGAGACGTTTTTCTCGCCTCTACGAAACTGCAGCTCTTCATTTTGAGGTTCATGGACATTCCAAGTGAAAAGGTTGCCAGTTTCTAGCCCCGAAAAATAAAAATGAAATAAAACCCCAACAAGTTCACAGGACGGTATATATTTTGACTCTGTTCACATTTTAAAGAAGAATGGCTGAGATGATTTAAAGCTGAATGTGGTGGTGTGTGACTTGTACTTAATCTGTAAGGGTAATCTAGGCAGCTGTGATGTTGTCATTAAAGTCAGTGGGGTTTTAGTACCAGCAGACTGCATATAGTTTTATCAGACAATGGTTGTGACAAGTGCATTTGTTCTCTCTCTCTCTCTCTCTCTCTCTCGCTCTGAGAGTAGTGTTATCTCAGTAGTAAGCAAAGCCCAGTGAAAATCATTTATTCTAAAGTGTATGAAAAGCCAGAAAAGTAACGTTTGCTATCAACATATTGGAAAGTGCTTGGCTCTTGTATTCTGCAGGACTGTATTTGTTTCATGGTGAAGAGTATATTTATTGGCCAGCAGTTGTCTCAATTGGTGCCTAGTCGAACATTCTTCTGTGAAAACACAGACACTTGCTCGTTTGTCTTTTTTCCCCAACCCACCTCCTGTCGCGCCCCCCCCCCTCCTCCCCCACCTTCCCTTTATTCCCCACCCCTCCCCCTTTTAACCCCACCGACCTGCACCCCCCCACCCCCCTCTCCAGAAGTACCGGAGCTGGTGCTTGCAAGGATGTTTACAATGTCTACATTTTCTTTCTATGTGAGAAATTCGGAGCTCTTCTCTCTCTCCTCTGTTGTCTTTCCCTTCAGGAGTTTGTGTAAAGTGTACATTACCATGGTTCTTTTTTATACAATACTCTGTAACTTGCCTTTGTAAATTTGGGCTGGAAAAAAATAAATCTTTTTATGAGACAATCTGTCCTGGGAACTGCTCAATGGCTTTTCTCTCCTCCGTTGCTCTCCCTGATATCAATTATGTCTTAAAAAGATGTTTTAAAAAAAGGATTCCTTAAAAAAGGTGTTTTTTTATCTTCACAAAGGGTACGTTGCATTTCAGCATTCCTTTTCTCTGCATATTGGGGGATGATGTGATTAAAGGTACTAGCCACTGTGCTATCATATGCATACCCCTTGAAGTGCTTAATACTGGATTTTATGTGATAGACCTGCAGGTTGAAGGGGAAAAGTTACATAGAAATCCCAAAATGGCCACATGTTTGAGATTAACCCCATTTACACTTTGATCCATGAATGAATTCGGTGTAAACAACTGAACGTTTAAGCATTTCTGGGAGCAGCGTTTGACCCGATCATCTACAGACCATCCAGCTCAACTGGCCCAGCAAGAAGAGCATCAATCAAGGGAAGCAGCGGGGTTACTCTGGAGGAGCTGCAGAGATCCTCAGCTCAGCTGGACAAGTCTAGTCATAGGACAAGTTTTAGTAACGCACTGCGCAACAAAGCTGTCCTTCATTGCAGAGTAGCAAAAACAAACTAAGAATGGAAAGGTTAATCCCAGTTTTACTCTCTGCTATAGCCCTTTGAAAACTGCATTTACTCTATTTAAAATGACTCTAAATGTAACAGGTGATTAGTCTATAGTTTTGCCTAAGAAGGTTTCAAAACAAATTATTATTATTCCTGAGCCTTAAAAAGGTCTCTGTGGGTAAGCAGGACCGCTGACTGGATACATGTCCAGATGGCGGCCATTGACACCATTCACAAGGAGGCTGAGCCATAAATGGTGACTCCTAAAGAAGCTGGTGGTTCAGTGCGTTGGATCCAAGCAAATTCATAGAAAGTTGAGTGGAAGGAAAAAAAGTGCGAGGACAGATGCATCAGCATCAGGCAGAACCGCAGCCTTGAGAGGATTGTCAAGCAGAATACATTCAGGTAATTGTGAGAGCTTTACAAGGAGAGGACCGAGGCTGTAGTCAGTGCATCAAGAGCTGCCCCGCACAGATTGATCTAACACATGGACTACAAATGTTACATTCCCCATCTCAAGCCACCTTGGGACCAGAGACATCAGAAACATCCTACCTAGGCTAAGGAGGTAAAGAACTGGACTGTTGCTCAATGGTTCAAAGTCCTCTTTTTAGAATAAAGTCTGCATTTTATTTGGAAATCAAGGTCCCAGAGTCTGGAGACAGAGGCACAGAACCCATTTTGCTTGAAGTCCAGAGAGGCGTTTCCACAGTCAGTGATGGTTTGAGGGGCCATATCATCTGCTGATGTTGGTCCACTGGGTTTTCTGAAGTCCATTGTCGAAGAAAGAAATCCTAGAGAACGTCATGTTTCCTGCTGCTGACAAGCTGAATGGAGATGGTGGACTTGGGACTGGCCCACACTGCAAAAGGCTGGTTTAATGACCATGGTACCTCTATGCTTGTTTGGCCATCAAACCGGCCTGACCTGAACCCCATAGAGAATCAAGAGGAAGATGAGACACCAGAACCAAACAGGTTCAGATCAGTACTACGCAGAACCACCGGCTGATCTCCATCCTGTGCTGCATGGATGCAGTAAATCATGCAAAAAGAAGCCAAACCAAAGATTGACCGCTTAGAAAGTGTGACAAATCTGTTTAAACTATCATTTTTTTAATGATCTAATGTAATATTCAAATTTTCTGAGACACTGAACTTTAGGTGTTCATTATCTGTGAGCCATAATAATCAGAATTGCAAGAAATGGGGGCTTGAAATATCATTTCTGAAATGAGTGACAAAAAGTATTGGGACTTCACAATATCATTTATTTAAATGTGCTTGTAATGTGTTTTAGTGGTGGTAAAGTTAATGTTCTACATTCAAATAAAAGACATTAAACCTGTAAAACCAGGGATTTTTCCAGTTGGTTATTGCACTTCACTGATTTGATCTCAGGCTGACATGATCATCAGAAACCAACCCATGGTGGAAAGGTTTGGCTTAAAGCAGACTTTTCTTTCTGTGAGGACCAGTGCTTTCCTGTTACCATTTACACTATATCAAGATTTACCATGTTCACCACTGTAGGAAAAAAAAAAGTTCTTACTGTGGGCTGCAGGGTGCACTACTCCATATGGCCACAGGGGAGCAGTCTCTAAAAACAGGCCAGGCTCAGATGTCCAGTTTTCTCCTGTTTTATAGCAGCATTTTAACCTGCTGGCTACTACAACATATGAGGCTGTAGTTGGAGGAGTAATGACTTTAAAATATTTTTAAATACTTGCAAAACTTTGCCTAAAATGTAGCATCTACAGACTAAATGTGAGTTTAATACATATCCAGTAGTGTGTAAAGGTTTGAAATTGTCACTAATTGGTGTTGTCTGACCTTCTAAAGTTCTGCGGGGTTCTTGAGCATTACTTCTCCAAGCTTTCTATAGATCTGTTAAAGTTTTGTTCTCCAGCAGATGGGAAATGTAAAAATGTGTGAAAAAGGAGCTGCAGCAGTCCAGAAAGACAAAGAATTATAGATATAAAAAAGCTGGAAGAAGCCAAATCTACAGAATTGAACCAAGGCTTGTGCACAGTCATATAAACTCTGATCCTGTTCATGTTTAAATTATTGAATGTATCTTTAAACAGCATATTTGTCTTCTCTTTGACGTTTATTCAGAGGAGCCTGAGTCCAATTAATTGTTTTGACATTGTTTGATTTTAAAACCTATTTTCAGGGATTGTTTTTATTATTTGCAGTCATATAAACTCTGATTCTGTTTCATCTGGTGTTCATGTTTAAATCATTGAATGCATCTTTAAACGGCGTATTTGTCTTCTGTTTGACGTGTGTTCGGAGGACTCTGATGAGTCTGATTAATTATTATTTTTTTGACATTATTTTCTATTTTCAGGGATTTTTGTTATTTTATTTGATTTATTTGGATTTTTTTTTCTTCCATTTTTGGGGTAACAAAGTGTTTCAAGCCTGTAAAATGTAATGACGTGGTGCATTTTCCACCACATCTCTTAGTTTAATGGAAATGCTGCTTAAGCTAGTCCTTTTCAACATTTGTTATGTTTTGTGACCCTGACTGTCCACGACTGACCCGGCTGTCAGCAGCTCAGCCTCTATCACAGCCTTATCTGCCTCTGATGCTGCGTTCACTGGCACGAGGCCGCCAGGGGACGTTTCAACTGCCCTTAATGCCCCTGAAGTGACTTGGCTCTGTACATTAGTATAATGCAACATTAGTGACGGGGAGTGATTACGCCGGGGATGATTTTGTGGAGTGTAAATGGGAAATCTGATTATGCTCCCCGCTCCTGGCTTGGCAGAAGGGAGGAGGGACGAGCGGAGGAGAGATTCAGAGGGGGAAGGGGGGGAGGGCCTAAGATACCAATGTGCTGAGCCAATGGCTTTTCCACACAGCAGCTGGCTGGCATCAGGACAGGACAGGCCGCCTGCAGGAAGGATACCTGGAGGACACTCGTACCCGCCGCTGCTCGTCGGACAGCGAGGGCGACTTCCAGGAGGTGTTCATGGGATGCACTATCTACGCAGCCAGCCCTAAGGCTCTGCCTGCCGACGAGGCCCGAGGCCAGGACAGATACTGCCAGCTCCCCCACTACAGCCATCCTTATGGTAACTGCAGTCAGAGGATAGCAGCCTGCAGAGCCAGGTCAGTGAACACCTCACAGGAAGTAAACACTCTATTTAAACAAGGCTTAAAGCTCAGCCAAAAGACATTGGTGCATGTCCTCTGGTGTGATTTGTTTTTTCCACAGCAGATAAGTTATGAACTTTTTTAAATTCTGCAGAAAAGTGAAAGTTGGGGTTCATGAACCGAGGGACTTCAGAATCAGAAGCAGATATAAAAGCAAGTTATTTTTGCGGTGTGAGTTATTGTCATTTGTGAAAGTCGTGACAGAGAAGCTCCACAGATGGAGAAGAGTGAAATATGAGCGGATTAAAAGCGCTGAAACGGAGGGACCGACCGAGGGAGGATATCAGCCGGCAGCATCTGTCACATGTGTGTGCCACAGTTTCTTTGACTGCGTTTCCCTCAAATGACTCCTTTCACCCCTGCACTTCAGACGTCCATCAGTAGAAAGTGTGTTTTACTTGTTGCACACAGAGTTGGTCTAAAGGCTACGGAGAACTGCAGTGGGCTTGCAGACGTGAGACTTTTTGAATGTGGATAAGTTCTGTTCAGTGCGATTTACCTTTCCTCCCTCGCTCTATCAGGAACGTAGCTGGTATTAAGCTACACCCGGAAGGAATGGTGCTACCGGGACGTCATTTTAGCAAGCATGCATGCAAATAATGAGCATGGACATAAGTGGTGGCATGTGGAGGGACGTAATACTTGAGTGGCTTACAGTAAAAACGGCGAGCAAGGGCTATCAGACACAGTGGATGCCTTCTGTACCCCCAAGGGTGTAATAAAACTAAATCTACACAGGTTAAAGTAGAGCAAATAAAACAGTGATTATTGTAAGTAAAGTTGCACCAAGCATTCGGCCTAAAATCAGAATTGCTCGGTTTTTGTTCGATGAGCTCCGATCTGTGAAAGACAGGCCGAATGCTGACAAATTAGATTTATTTTTTCCCCCTTGTTCATTAAATGCATCAAAACAAGAAACTTCTGCTGTTTTCAACACTTAAATCTATAAACCAACGGCATGTACTTATCCAAGTCAAAAGGTTAGAGGCAGATGCTTTGAGCGTTCGGTGATGAGACATGCGATTCATTTTCAGCTGAATTCAAAACTGCAACTTCTGTCCAACACCCTGCAGTTCCTGTTCTCTCTGTGTTATAAATCTTAATGTAAAGAGTCCAGATCGGTCAAACTGAGAATCAACAGGACAGACGTCTAAGAAAGCTGGAAACGGGCATGGGAGAGGAAAAGCCTGATCGGTGCATCTCAGATGTTAGTATTTTCATCCATGCATCCTTCTGATTTGTAATAGCTGCTTATCTTAGAAGTGTTGCCGGGGCCTAAGGTTCTCTAAATAACATTCATACTACCAGATTGTGCAATGTTTTTAAGTTCTTGTGCAATACGGCTGCTCAGCACTTTACAACTCTCTTCCTTTTTTTTCTCAAGTGCCTTTTCCGACCTGCAGGCTGGCCTCTTTTGACACCTGCGCTGCAGAGTCATGCTCCTGTGACACTGCCTTGTGGCAGCATAAGACTTAATTATGACGGTAGTGCACGTTGCAAACCTGCTTTTGTTGAGCTTTAAGTGTGCCTTCACAGAGGTGCAGCTATAAAGTCGTAGATTCTGGTGGTTTGCACTGTGCTCCGATGAAGAAAACGATTCCTCTCCTTTCAGGGCATCAGCAACAATATGACTTGAGTAAAACAAATTCAGGGTTTTCACATTAACGTTTAACATTTTTTAATTCCTCTGTAACATTTCGATAATTCTAAAATATTACAGAAAATGTTTCTGCTTTAACAGCGACATTCCTTCTGTTTTTAACTTCATAGTTAGACCAGAGGTCGTCCAACTTTACAACCCTAAGAGCCATTTTTGCCTTCGGTCCACCTAAACCAAATTTGTTTAGAGCCGCAAAAGCAACATGACCTTTTGGAAACAAAAAAGCCTTTTTCCTATAGCAAATTTGTTTAGATCTTTAAATTAAATAACCACAGTCGTATTACTTTTAAAGGTCAATACACTTTCTTTATTGAACTGTTCAAATATTTGCTAATCTATTGACAAAAGCAAAATTGCTTCATAAAAAAGTAATAATCATTACACCTTTAGTGTCGTTCTGGCAATGTTGTGCATATTTTTGCATTAAAATGCCTAAAGAACTCAGCTAAAGCTAGCATTTGTACCGTAAACATCTTTCCGCTTTGCAACATTGCTCAAAACTTCTGCATATTTGGTCAAAACTTAATAAGAGCCACAGTGGAAGTTCTAAAGAGCCCCATGGGGCTCCAGACCTGCAGATTTCAGACTCTAGCGTTAGGCAAAGAGGTGTAGCTCCTAATATTCTGAAGTTGAACTCCAACAATTTAAGAACAATTATAGTCAGTAAGCTGACCAACGATAAAGACCAGAACAAATACTGAGAGGGCGCAACTATGTTTTCAGGTTTTTGGTAGTTTGCACACATTTACTATAACCTCTATTTGGGGAAACAACAAAAAGCTAATTCTTTATGCAGCCAAACCCTCTTTCAGTCCTAGGGTTTTACATGTCGTAGAAAAATAGTGTGGACTTTGCCACAATCTAAAATGATTTGTAAACAAAACCGAAGAAATTCCACAATGTTGGTATTTATTTAGTGTGACGACCTCAACAGAAGTGCTGTGATTTTGCCCCTTTGCTAGTCTTAAGCATGCAGTTAGTGAAGCACAGCAGGGGGAGGACTGATGATCTGGGCTTGTTTCACAGCCACAGGACCTGGGCAACTTGAAAGATCAGCTCCTCCGTCATACCAAAATAATCTACAGTCCAAAGTGAGGCCATTTGTCCGACGGGGGACACCTGGCCCAAACGGGGTCAGCACAACAGGACAGTGGTTATCTTCTGTGTGTTTAATGAACCACGGGGAAAATCAGCTTCCACTACCGCTTTATCCTGGCGTTTGATGCAAGATTTTCAGCAGGTAAAATCCATATTGAACACTTCAACATTTTCTTTAGTTTAAAACTTTCTAATGGTGCCTTTGAGATCAAATTCACACCAGAAGTCAGTAAAACTGAAGGAAGCCACACACACACGAAACCAAACAGTCCAACAATGAAGTTTAGGGTAAAAATGTGAATGACAGAGAGAAAAAGTGTTGAACACACTTACAGAAATGAATTAAAAATCCTTTGTAGAAAACCCTATCTTGGTAATGTCCTGTATAAAGGAACTAGTCACACCCTTCCACAGAAACTGCCCTCAGCTTTTGAATGCTATGCTCTAACATTAACTTATTTCCATAGACTTTCAATTGGATACAAGTCAAGTGTTTTTAGGGTAATGTATTACTCAAAACATTTTGTGGCTGCAATGACATCCATAGAGCTAGGCTTTGGGTACATCTGACCAATATTTCCTCAGTGTGGACTGATTCCCCCACCTGAGCCGTGGATCTCTGCAGTTCATCCAGAGTCACCACGGCTGCATCTCTGACCAATGCTCTCCTTGTTCAGCCTGTAGGTTTAAGTGGACGGCCTTGTCTTGGTAGATTTACAGCTGTGTCAAAGCCTTTCCATTTCCAGATGATGGATTGAACGATGCTCCGTGAGATGTTCAAAGCTTTGGAAATCTTTTTATAGCCTAAGCTGCTTTAAACTTCTCCACAACTTGATCCCTGACCTATCTGGTGTCTTCCTTGGACTTCATGAGGCTGTTTCCTCCCCAATGTTCTCTCCACCAACCTCTGAGGCCGTCACAGAGCAGCTGTATTTCTACTGAGATCAGATCACACACAGGTGGACTCTTCAGTCATTAGCCACCATCAGATAACTTCTGAAAGCAATTGGTTGCACTCAGAGAAAAGGGGGCTGGATACCTTTTTTTGCACACCGCACTTTTCAGTTCATTTGTAAAAAAAAAAAAAAAACATTTTCAATCATGTATAATTGTGTTTTCCCTCCACAATTGTATACCACTTTGTGTTGGTCTTTTCACATAAAATTTCAATACAATATATTTATGTTGGTGGCTGTAATATGACAAAATGTGGAAAAGTTCATGGGTTGTAAATATTTTATATATATATATTTATATATATATATATATATATATATATATATATATATATATATATATATATATATATATAAAAGAAATATAGCTACTAAAATGCAATGTAAATTTTATTAAGAGGTGTTCTTTCTATTTTACTTATAGCCGTATAAATAATATTAAAAAAAAACTACTAAGTATTATCTATAAAAACGTATGTGATGTATATTTCTAGGTTGTGCTTTTGGCTTCACTCCTCGGCTGATCGTCGTTCAGGTCCGCTGTTGCTCCGTGGGGTAAAAAATAGCCTGGGTTTAATCCCCAGCCCACACTGACTGATAGGTAAGCTCAGCCCACCTCCACAGTGGGACACGCTGCTGAGCGCGCCGCAGCCCCGCGAGGCTCGCTCATCTTCCTTGTTGTTGTTGTTTACCCACGGGTGGGTAAGAAGGCCGCGGCTCGCGGACGGTTCTTCCGTGGATAAAACTCGCTAAATGAGATTGGAGAATGCAGCCGAGGGCTGAGGAGCAGCGCGCTTCGTGGTGCCAACACGGCAGAGAGAGTCGCCGCAGATAGAGAGCTACAGGTAGGAGACAAGGCGGCGAGGACAGGCGACAGCTTCCGGTTGGGATTTCAAAAATAAAGAAACGCGCACTTTTAATTTGCGCATTGATGTACTGATAAGCGCAAACATGTTTTTATTTGGACTGCACTGTTATATAACCACTGTTGAACTATTTTAATGTAAACGACGATGACTCAAAGTAATTTAAAGACACGCAAAGGTGCCGGAGTATCGTAGCAGTGTGTAAACTATCATCCAAAAATGAATAACTATCATTATAATGTATTATGCAGAATACATACAATTAGGCCTTAATCACCTATACCCTTGGTGAAAGCGTTCGTTAATCTAATATAGTTTAATTTTATTTTGAAGGAAAACATTTATTCCGGTATTAAAGTGTTTTTGCTCATCTTTCCAACCCTTCTGATGCCAACAAACGCAACGCTTATGTATAAAGAACGTAGAAAAAGTTAAGAAATAAAATCCAATTTGTAATGACGTTATCAAACGGTGTCTTGTGATTTATTCTGAAATAAAGTAACTTTCCCTTTAAAAGAAAATGGTATCCTGAAAGTTATAACATTTAAATTAAAAATGGACTTTTCTGTATTTGTATTGTAAACCTATATACCTCACAGTATAACACCTAATTATCAAAAAGATGTCTTTATTCTCCCGCACTGTTATTTTTGCGACTTCTGTTTATCCTTAAAGCCCAGCTAACCATAAACAGCACTTATTGTGCTCCCCTTAATCTTCAGAAAGGTTAACGCTGGAAGCTTTTGTGCAGACTTTAACACACGTCTCTCATCAAAGGCTGTTTTCAGGCACTTGCACAATGGGGAGGTTATTTCAGGAGGCCTCAAGCAGCGCAGATGTCAGAGTCCAAAGGCTGGACTTCTGTTGCACTTTCATGCCCGTAAAATACGACAAGAACAAATAAATACGATGTGCAGCAATATAAGGCGAAAAAAGATGCACGGATGAAGGAGGCACAAGCGAAGAAGAAAACAAAAAGAGAATCATGTTGCCATATAGATGCATCCGAGCTGTGAGGATACTATACCTGAGTTGCAAAAGTGGCAGGTATTCATTTCCTGCTTTGCATTTACTTTGGTTTTGTTTGTTTTGCAATCATGGCATTGTTTGTCTAAGTTTTAAGGCACACACCAGAGTAACCCTCAGCAAGGTCATCATATTAAACATTCTTCCCCTGTACACATGTTTTTTCCCCCCCAGGCTGCTGTTCTGCGTTATCCTGCAGTTTCTAACAGCAAAGGTTGGTTAGACAAATGTAGCTGCTGCAGTCCTGGCAATTTGTTTCTATGTAAATACTCTGATTAAAGTGCAGGAAAAAGACAGGACAGCACTGTAAACCGATAGTGGCAGTTACTTCTAGTTTGGAAACGGGATGGTGACGCAACACCTGTAGCTGATCATCTGACACAGGCTTAAAAATAATAATAATAATAATAATGTGGTCCATGTTTGATAGCAGAGCTTCCAGTCGTTTGCATAAAACAACAACAACATGGTTGCAGGGAATGGGGCAGAGAGGGCGCTTCGACCGTCTCACTGACTAACAGCCCTAACAAGATTACAGCTTATTGGATTGGAGGACGTCTTGTGACAACACCAAATGTTTCTCCTCAGAGACAAATAAGGGCATAGGTATCTAGATGGGTAATGTATGGGAGTATGGCATAGGTCTGAACGCTCACTGGTCCAGTCCCACGTATGAAAATCCTTTGATCTGACCCTTTCCTTTGCAGCTCTGGCTGTGATTAGGTGAACCTCTACCCTTTTGTAGCCTTTAAGAGGTTTGCTTTCAGTATGGCCCTGCCTTATCAACTTTAGAAAGGCTTCTCTGTCTCGGCCTGGTAAAAAGCCTCACTTGAGCTGTGGATCATCTACGTCATTGAGTGTTATCAGAGTGAAAGGGCCGCTTGATAAAATGTAAATCCCACTTTTAAAACCATCTCTAATTTTTATTCCATGATTGCTAACTACTTCCTGTTGGTCTATCACTTGAAATCCATATGAAATGCACTGATGTTTGGGGTTGCCATGGGATACCGTATGAATACTTTTACTAAGGTCTGTAGATATTGCTGCTGCTCCTGGTTTTATAGGTCATGGTCTTGTCTATGCATCTCATGTTTAAGGGGCTCATTTGAGAATATTACTTCAACGACATCAAAAGCTGGCTTTGCTCTGGTTAATTTCATCAGTCTGAAATTTCTCAACGCAAGATGCTTTTGCAAGTATTCCTAAGAGGGAAGTGCTTAAGCAATTTTCTCTCTTCATCTTGGTATAAAATGTGATCAGTGCTACTCATTGATATCTATCTATCTATCTATCTATCTATCTATCTATCTATCTATCTATCTATCTATCTATCTATCTATCTATCTATCTATCTATCTATCTATCTATCTATCTATCTATCTATCTATCTATCTATCTATCTATCTATCTATCTATCTATCTATCTATCTATCTATCTATCTATCTATCTATCTATCTATCTATCTGATCATTGTTTTTATGTTTCGTTTTTTTTTTTTTTTGCAAATACATTTTTTTAATCTTCCTCTTGTCCAGTCTTAATTTTCATTCACACATTGTAGGACACAAGGACTGGACTGAAATATAGTTTAAAAAAAACAGCCAAAATCCAAAGAAAAACACTTTCAGATAACCTGCAGCTCTATGAACCAAGATTACGTGAAAATAGTAGGAAAAGGCCTGGCTCCTTAAAAAGAGCTTCTTGAATTTGGAGATAGTTGTGGTTTAAAAGTGTCAGGTTAACCATGACTTCAGACACTGCTACCTGAGTTGCATGCAGGGGATCGTTTCTTTAAGGCATGATAATCACAGACGATTGATCATCCATTTTAAGGATTTTCAGGCCTCCATTCACATGAACATGATTAACTGTGCATGGCCTGTATGTTGCGATGTCACCGCCACGTTAAACCAAAAACAAAGACAAAAGCATAGCGTATGAGACTAGCGCTTGCTGTTACATCCGACGCATATTGGGTCAAGGGTCAGGTTTGTGTTTGTGGAGTTGATTTCATTTTCTTGTGTGTTGGTTATCTGCACAAAACTCCCACAACCTGAATCACCCGAGCCACCAGCCTTTACGTTTTCGTTGGAAACGTACAAAAAAGTGAGTTGGAAAGCAACCTTTCATTAGAAAAATAGAAATCTTACAAGCAAAGACTCAAATAGGAGGGTGATTCTTTAGGCACTCCCCTGTTTAACTCATTATGACGCAGAAAGCTACAATTCAATTATAAATTGACTATTTCTCTGCTCCATGGTTATGAAAGTAAATTTACATGTAGACCCGTATGAGGGCTGTCGTTTGGCACACCCAACACGCCAGCTGTCAACCATCAGAAAACAGGGACGCTGGATTCTGCGCCGCTACTCTTCAAGCATTACATGCTACTGCTATCTTACCTGTTGTGATTATTTGTCTTTGGTGTTGTTGTGAGTATCAATTGCTGTTTCAGTGAGATGTCCTTAAGGTGGGATGTTCCATCTAAAAAAGGCTCCATGGCATAAAAGCCCTGATTCTCAGCAACTCTCAATGGTCGCAGATCCGTTGCGGTAAAGTTTGCAGGGAACTTTCACAGCTAGCTCCATAGGTTCCTGGTTTTCAGTGGCAGATGAGACCAGCTGTTTTACTTTGAGCTCCAAGTGGAACAATAAAATATGACTCCTCGTGATTTTTCAGAATATTCACTTTTAGTTTCACGCAGCCTGCCTAAGGTGCTGCTCCTCTGCAAGTCGTCTTTTCCTTTGGTTCAGAGCATGCTGGGTGGGGTGATCGTGACCTTATGGGTAGGCCATTATGTGCCTCACTTAGGCTACGTTCACACTGCAGCCTGAAGTGACCCAATTCCGATTTTTTTGTCCATATGCGACCTGTATCTGATCTTTTTATGACAGTCTGAACAACACAGATCGGATCTTTTCAAATGTGACCTGTGTCTGTACGGCCGGGTCGCATTTATCCGACCTGTACGTCACCGATACTCGACAAACGTCACTATTCTGCGTCCTGCTATGCAGAAGCGGGAAGAAAGACGACACCCATAGCGGACTATAATGAGAAGAGCAGTCAATGGAGAGAAAGCTCTGGTCAGAAAATAAATTAATGACCGCAAAATACGCGCCAGCATTATAATCCATGTTTACTTCTGCAAACACTGAAGACGCTTGCTACGTGATACGGCTGCGCATACAGGACACTTAGGTTGAACGTATTGAGTTCACACAGGAGGTCACATACAAGTCGCAGATATTTGGAAATGTGAACGGACACGCAAAAAAATCTGATTTCACAAAAAAATCGGAATTGAGCATTAAGACCTGCAGTGTGAACGTAGCCTAACACACTTCTTCCTTCTGCGTTCCTCAATACTGGATCATGAATTATCATTGAGACAACTGAGATTTGAAGTTTGGTGATCGACTAAGAATTGCCCATTTCCACATCTCAATGCTTGGAAATATTCATTTCATCCTCCACCTCTACCCTCAATACCCAATTGCCCCAGGCTAATGCCCGGGAAGCTCATGCTAATGTCCGGCCATGATCAATACAGTTTTTGTAGTACAGTTGATGTTGGAGCTTGTCATTAAACACCAAATTTCAAGCAGACCCATTGGAGCTTAAGAGGATTTTGTTTGGGGAATTAGATGTAAATGAGCCACAAAGCCACTTTACCCCCAGCTTTTCTGGGGTCAGTTCAATTCAAAAATACTTTATTAATTCCAATGGGAAACTAAAACGTCACGCTTTGAATCCCTTAGACGTAGATTTAGGGTGGGAAGACCCTGCAGTTCCCAGCCTTATCTATTACAATGGGCTTCTTTAGGTCCCATTTGATCCTCTGTGATCCCAGATAAGCAGTCAGATCTACCTTCCAGCGTCAGAAAGCCCCTGTTGTTTGAACAGGTCAGCGGCTGACGTAAAGCTTCTGGCCAATTAGAGATAATACACTGGAAACTGCATGCAGGTGCCTATTTCCATCAGCACCTGTAATTACACAGGAGCAGGTGGTAACAACTCCCCCCGGCCCCAAAGGACGGAGCAGAAGCAACGTGTTTGTGTCCATGTTAGAGAGGCAGAAAAAAAGTGATGTGAAGGAAATAATAGGCTGGTTAAGACGTCCTGGTGATGACCGTGGAGCTTGCTAATTAAAAACATCATAATATTTAATCTTAGCCACTGTAAAATGGTATATTTATTACACCAAATATACAGTGCAACATAAATTGGCCCCCTTTCGGATGTTTCAGCTGCTTTTTTGTGCTTTTGTTAATAAAACTGTAGTAAATTCTATTTGGGGTTTTCAACAAGAATGAAATAAAGTGAAACCAGATGTTTAAAAACTAATACATTTGTTTGAAATATTAATGGTACCAGAAAACAAAACATTAACTCCTGACTGACACTCAAATGTTATCCAGCCTTAAATTCCCCCAAAGATGATGTAGGAGAATCCACAAAAAGGAGGTTATTTTGTCTGGTGAGACAAACGTGTAGCTTTCTGGTCATCAGATTACACGTTCACCAGAAACACAGCATCTCCACCATGAAGCATGGCGGTGGCAGCATATTGCTCTGGGGATGCTAGTCCCAGAAGAGAGAGATAAGATGTTATAAGAAATGATCTAATAAGTATGCAGTGATTGGCATTGGTCCAAATAAATCATCGTAGTGAGTAGTAATAGTCCTCCAAATGGTCATATTTAAAAAATATAAGCAGGTGGTAAATGTCAAAGAATAAGTTCTATTATTAGCAGCCATAGAAAGTGATGTATGATTACTGAATCTGAAAATAATAGGCAAATTTATTCATTTATTTATACTAAAAAATGTAAAACAAACAAAAAAAAAGACATAAGAAGTAAATTTTAAACTTTTTAAATTGTAATTATTTTTAAATCTCTATTGGAAACTTCACCTGGTCATTATGTAGTGGTAGCAGTGGGTCCCCAAACAACAACACCTCCAAAGCCAGAGGTTGTCAGGACGTGAGACGCACACTAACCAAATAAATAGCTTAGAAACATGAAAAAGTCCCAGATCTTTGATGATCTAACATGGTTGAGGAGCACCACCCAGATCCAGGAACAAGCCTCACAATGCTCTACAGAGCCAAGGCTGAGAGTACTTAAAGCATTGCATTTATTTTATGTGCTTTTATCAGCTGATTTTTGACATGAATTTGTTAAAGATTCCAGAGAAATTCTGCCTTGTTTTCTTAAATGCTATCAGCTATAAACTTAAATTATTTGATTAATTTACCTGAACTAGTCCTGTAAATAGAGAATTTCAGAACGCCTAAGAATCTCACATGTAGCACTATGAGGGTTTTTTAAATGTTAAGTGCATCACAAATAAAATTTATTATTGTTGATGTTGTTGTAAATGCTGTAAATAAACAAAAGCAAGTTTGTGGATTAACTAAATACATGAACAAAATAGGCACATTTTGAATGTCTTTAAAAACAATTACTTTTAAAATAAATGCGTAAACATTTGAAGATGTTATCCACCCACCCACCCATTGTCTTTAATATCGTTTCGCTCATTTGTGCAGAGCCACAGGGGGGCTGGTGCCGTATCTCCAGCAGTAATTGGGCGGGAGGCAGGCTCCACCCTGGACAGGTGACCAGCTCACCGCAGGGCAACACAGGACAAACAACCAAAGCATCTAAGGGCAATTTAGAGAGACCAATTAACCTAAGAGCCATGTTTCTGGACTGTGGGAGGAAGCCAAAGCACCTGGAGAGAACCCACGAGAGAGCCCACGCGTGTATGCAAACTCCATGCAAAAAGACCTTCCTGCCACTACCAACTGTGCAGACCTGTCTATGTTAGCCAAGGGAATTTATCAGCCTGAAATGTTTGGTGGTAACTTGATTTCTATATATTGGTAATAGATATTTTTGTTGGTTTATCAATATATAATGGTGATTTTTTTATTTATTTTTATGTAAAGGATATAAAGTGGGTTAAGATGCAGATAAGTCATCAAATTTCAAATTCTTAAACTAATTTATTTTGTTGTTACTCTCTGCTGCCAGTTAAGGCTAAGTGAATTATAGTTGTCAGCTTGTTGTATAGTTATATACTGATGACAGCTTTTTAAATAATGACATGGTTGGGATGGTTTGCCATTTTCTTTACTCATGAATTTATATAAATACATCTCAGCTAAACACATTTTGTCTCATTACAAACACAAACTTCAATGTGTTTCTTGGGTTTTATATAATATTCCAACACATTTTTTAAACAACTAAAACTTTAAGACGTGTGGCATGCGTTTGTGTTGAGCCACCCAGGAGTCAGTACCTCACAAAGCCAGACTTTAGCTGCAGTTTCAGCTGCAAGTCTTTAGCGCAATGTTTCTTAAACTGTTCTCCAAATGTAAAGGTGAAACATTTTCCCGTTCCTCTTTGCGAAATACCTAAAGGCCTTTCAGAATGGATGGAGAGCATCTGTGAACATCAAAACTCAAATCTTGCCATAGACTGTCAAATAGGCTTAGATCTAAGCTTGGACTAGGCCATCTAACACATTAATCTAAACCGTTCCATTTTAGCTCTGTTCTCCATTAGCTGGATGTCTGGGTCGTCCTGCTGGAACAGGAACGTCTGCCCCAGCTTCAAGTCTTTATCACCCTTTCACATGTTTTCCTCCAGGATTTGCCATTTTTAGCTCCAACAATTTTATTTATAAAGCCTTTTAAAAAAAGCCTTGAAGGGAACATAGTGCTTCACAATCAAAATAATCAACCCAGCAAACACTACTAAATATAACGAGAAAAAAATAATAATCTCATCAACTCTTACAAATCTATTGCATGATGCTGCTGCCACCATGTTTCACTGTTGGGGTGGTGATTTCATTTTGGTCTCATCTGACAAGAGCCCCGTCTTCCAAATGTTTGTCCCTACATTGCTTTGTAGCAATAGATTCTCCTACATGAGCTGTGGATTTCCTCAACTCCTCCAGATCTACTGTGGGCCCCTGGGCTGCTTGTTTGAGGAATTTCTTTCTCAGCTGTTTATTCTCCTTGTGTTTTTAGGCACCGTCCACACAGAGGCGAGATTATGTGTATCCGCAAAGGTATTTTGTCATTTAGACGCGGCATCTACATGGATCCGGTGTTTTGGGAGACCAAAACAGTTATTTATGAAACCGGGACCCACAGTGGAAAAATTTCAAAATGGCAGTTTCGTATTTTCACGTGTACGTGCTAAACGTGTCTTTTCTTTTCTGAAGCGATGACGTCGTCGCTTCACCTCTCTTTCTAATCCACATGCACTTCACTCTCACAAATAACAAACATGGCGCCGCTCAGTGTTGCGTTGATGCTAAGGCAAATATTGGCGTTGTTATGGCTGCTACAGCTGATTCTACTGCTCCTCCTCTACAACAATCAAGAATATTTTATTTGTCACTGCAGCAAAATTTCTCTCTGACCTTTCTGGTTCACATTACACATAATGAAGGCAAAAACTGACAAACACACTAATGAACAAGGGTTACTTTTTTGTTTTGTTTAGCGTTCAGGAAAGTCACAGATAACAGGTAATGAGGTAGTTATGGTGCCTATTGAACAATGATAATTTCAGGCTTCGTTCACAGATATGTGCATTTAGATATTCAGAGATAATAGTGTGCAGTAGGCAGTAACATTATGGTGATTGTAACGTATGACGGGCTAGTAACAGTGGGGTGATTTTAAAGCGTTGGACTGCAGTCTCCTATCAGGGGGACGACTGCCTTCACAGCTCTTTGAAAGAAGAAGCTGTTTCTAAGTTTATTTGTTTCGGCTTTGAGGATTCTGAAGTATTTACCTGATGGGAGAGGGGCAAACAGCACATTGCCTGAGTGGGTGGGATCAGTGGAAATGCGTATGGCCCTTCTTTGGACTCGTTCTGCATAAATTTAGTCTGGATCTTGCAGACGGCATCCCACAATGAGCTCCAACCTGATTCAGAGAACCCCGTGAAACACATGCTTTTGGATCCGCCTCAGAGAAGAACGAGAATGATAGTCAGGAGAAGGTTCTGGAAAAGACCCAGCAGACGTTGTAGTTTGTGGGAGATGCCCAGTGTTTTTTGGAGAAGGGTCTTTAGGCCCCGCTAAATACGCCTATCCGTGTCTCCTAACCCTAGAGTCACTGAGCGTGTGTTGCAATGTACTCAGCTGCAGCTGGATTAACTTGATTTTTTGCTTGTTTCTGTGTCACAGCCCCCCCAATGGGCCCAGCATACATACCACAGGGTTTTTAGGGGTGCTGCATCCTCTCTTGTGGATGCACACTTTGTATATGTGTGTCCTGTCTGGCAATGTAGCAATAAGACTTGTTGTCTTGATGCTAAAAAGATAGTGCTCCGCTTGATTTCTATATGCAAGAAAAAGCTTTATTAGATTTAATGCTGGGACTATTTCACATCCAATGGACACCGAAACGGGAAGGTGGGAGAGGGGAAAAAAGAGAGAAACTGATGCAACTGCTTCTTCACCTGCAAAGAGAGACATAAAAAGACCAGCAAAACCAACCCGTAAGGAATTACAGGGACAAACAACCAACGCGTTGACACCATTACTGAAGAATATACAGTATTATTTAATACAAAATGTGATTAAGAAAAAAAATCACACATTTTTTTCCTAGTCATTTATGAACATTTACCGTGTTCACCTTCATGTGGAGTAGGCCTTAGTTGAAGGTTTGAAGAGAGCTCTGTTTGTTGCTCCAATCTAAAGGTGTTGTTTTATAAGCTAACCTGCTTAAAACCTCCCCACAGCTTTACCTCTGATAAAAACTAGATGCACTATGTTCACTGATGTTCTCTAACCAATGTCCTAGGTTTTCACAGACAGCTGTATTGATATTCAATTGAAATGATGCATATCTGAACTCTGTTTTCTTATCAGGTGTTGGGAGAACACATAGTTGGGAGTACATGTGCACACTGCACTTTTCAGATAAAAAAAAAAGAAGAACATTTGCGTTTCCTTCCATTTCATAAGTATGCATTGTGTTTGTCTGTCACATACAGTATAATTTTAATAAAATACCTTGAGGTTTATGGTTATAATATAAATGTTTCAAATGTTTACTTAAAAATGTTTACAAGGCACTGTTGTTAACAGGAGTTAAACTTAAGCCAAGAATATTTGGCTCAAATTAAAACATGTCTGTGTCCGTATTCATAAAGATTCCTAAGACTAAAAGTAGCTCTTGTTGACATTATTTTATTAAACATCTTCGAATTTCTCAATTTCTAAGATTTTTCTTAGAATTTTACCTCAGTAAGATAAAAAGTTATTCACAAAGCATCTTAGTCCTTAAGAGAGCTCCTAAAGTGAAAAAATGTTAGTAGTGAGGAGGACTTGTAGTGGAGGACATGAGCACATAAACATCTTTAACAATTGTTATGTCAATAAGATGAATTTTATCATCCCCATAGGTGGAAATGAATTAGTTTCAGTGGCCTGACAGGTTAAAGAAGCGGCTCTAACGTAATTTTAAGGCTAAATAATAGAAAGACAATTGAATAATCATGAATAAATAGTGGACAACTTACAAAGAATTTAGTACAGAGGCAATTTTATATTTAAAGAAATGCTCTCATTAAGAATAAGAAATGGGAAAAGTTGCAGAAAAATATATACATAAATGCAAACTCTTGACAAGATAAGAGGTGAGAAAGTATTTTCTGTATTTTAAATGATGATACCAGCAGCCTAAATGGTCATCTAGAAATGTGCTTGTGTGATGCCATCTCCTCTCTGGCTTGTGATCGCTGCATGGAGCGCTTCTCACTTCCCAGGCTGGTGCGTAAAAGCACCAGTATGTATCATCCACCTATTCCTGCCGTTAATCAGGGACCAATTTACCTTTCAATTCTCCTCTATTCTCCCCCAGAGCTGTGCGGGCCGGGCAGAGACGCTTTGCACAAGCAGGCAATCCCGATAAAACGCTGATCGGTGAGAGCACATTCATATTAAATAGATGAAGTGGTAAAATGAACAGTATGGCAAGTAAACATAGCAAGTAAATGAAAAATAATGATAAATGTGTAAATAAGGTGTGTCCAAACATTTTGATGCTGTGTGACAATTATTTAATTTTGCTAAGTTTCATCATCATATCACAGATTTCTTAATCCAGTCTAATCGGTTCACTTCTTTTCATTAATACAGGGGCACATTTGTGCATTTATTTTTCTCCCTTGCGCTGTCAACCAATCACAGCTCTTAAAAATGGCATCACACCTAACACTGGGGTCAACCACACCTCCTCACTATCATAAACATTCCTGTCGGCTTCTTTCTCAGAGTCGCTCTCAGCAGCGATCTGAACCACTCTTGAGCTTAAGACTCCCAGGCAGGAATTTTAGGACTAAGTTAGGAGCGGTCTAAGAGACTCAGAGTCTTTGGGAATATGGGCTCAGGCTTAAAGATTGAGCAATGTAAACTTCCAGTATACTGAATTATCTAATCTCTGGTTAGTAATAGCTCAAATTAAAGCAATGCAATAACTAAGTTCCCTGAATTACGACAGCTTGGTGTGGTTAAGAGGGAACGCTGGCAGACCGTGACTCGGGGATGCTTCAAACAAACGATTTGTCCAGCGGACCGAGATGCCTCCTCTGATTTAGAAGGCCTCCACAGCCTCAATACAGACGGAGACTGGAAGGCAAACCCGTTCCTGGCATCTGTTCCTGAACTACATGCAAAGCACCCTGAACGAGCCCTTAAACCGACCTGGGCAACATCATCCATCATACAAAACATGAAGCTCTGGTTTCATTCCAGCCCAAACCCTCCTCAGCTGAGCTGTGGTTGTTTGTTAACACCTGATTAATGGTTAACTTGACCTTTTGAAAGTCGATTCTTTTCAAAAAACTTAATTTGGAGATTTCCCCTTTTGCACAACACCTTACTGTTTTGTTCTCCTCCTTTCGCGACATGCTGAGATTGCACTTGGAGACAAATTTGGTGCTGAGACATCTGAAGTGTGTATTTATCAGCCGCCCCGAGCAGCACATCAGGTCAGCCATCTGCACAATCTCTGAGGTGCTCTACTTCTCTCTGCATGAGACATCTGGGCGAGAGTACACACTGACCCATTTACCAAAAGCACTAGAACACAAATTTTATTTTGCTACGTAGGTCTTTTTTTTTTATTTTTTTTTTTACGTACTGCAAACAAGCCAAACCAACTGTCAATAAGACAGAGTCCACTTGTTTGAAGCAGAAAGCGTTTGGGAAGTTTATCTCTTTGAAGCCAAACGTGGGGACAGAAAACAAACATTTCCCACATGGAGGCCGAGCGGAGAGGTGCCTGCTGCTAACATAGAGCTGCGTGTTTGTGTTTCCAGGGCCAGGAGCATGACTGAGCAGCAGGAGCAGGGTGAAGTAACAGGCCTCCTCGCAACGCACGACCTGGATCCCTCCAAAGACGACGACGCACATGGCCACTTCAGGCAAATTTCACCCAACTTTCACTGCTTTGACATGTTTTGTTGTTTTCTTTTTTTTTTCTCCCTATGCAAACCATCTGCATCCTGTGCATGATCATGGGTTCCAGCCCTGGGTGATTTATTTTCACAGCCTCATTTAGTTCTGTATTTGATGTCAAACAATGGTCACACACACACACACACACACACACACACACACACACACACACACACACACACACACACACACACACACACACACACACACACACACACACATGGGCTATCAAACTGAGATTTATAGAGAATGTGTTTATTTTCCCTTTGGAGGCCTCAGAAAAGATGTACCTTGTTAGTTCAGATAATACGGTATAACTGTAGAACTATAAAGTATTTTCATACTTTGCCACATTTTGCGCTGCTGAGAAACAAAATGTTTGTCTGTTATATAAGAAGGATTGGAGGCAGGAGCAGATTAATCCCAGGGAATCTGTTCTGGGATGAGATTTGCCTCTGAAGCGCAGTGCGTTGGTAAACTCGTTGAATGAGAGGGAATTGAGGATGTGGTGCGATTCTGCGAGCAGAGCCTGTATCCTCTCAGTGTGCAGATTACCTCCCTGATTCCTGATACTTAAAACTGAACTTGTTGTTAAATGCTGCTTTCTGGGACGTACAGGTTACTTTCCAGCATCTTGTATCTTATTTTATCGGATCTGCCTGGATTGGTCAAGGAATTTCAAGATGACTTTATTTTGAAGATAACCTAGCACTATCTGGAACTTACAAGTTACATTTTACATCTTACTGGGTCCTTATAGGTAATTACAGTATATATTTAGAGACTGTCAAGTTACATTCCTGGAAACCTCAGGTTACTTTCAGTGACCTACCTTTTAGAATCAAGAACATTTATGGTCATTATGTAACCATAATGACTCAGAATTGACACAGATTCACACATAACACACAGACACAACGTTCAAATAGTCAAATGCACCGACAACACTTTCTGAGAAGCTAAAAGCGCGTGAATAGTCCTTAGGCTCTGATGGGATTTAAATGTTCGAGCCAGTAAAGACAGACTGTCACTTTACAGAATGATGGAAATTACTGTGCAACTGCATGAATGTATCAGACAAACACTTCCTGAGAGGTTCAAAAGTGTGTGAATAGGCATTAGCAAAGATTGTTCAAGTTAATTGATGATCAAGTCAAAAAGACAGAGATCACTCAATTTACAGGATGATGTAAAAGAAAACTGTGCAATGTCACGAATGTTTTAGAAAAACATCACCGGAGAAGTTCAAGTGTCCAAAAAGTGATTAGCAAAATTTTAATCTTCAGGTTACAAAACTGTACAATTTGCATGGATGTTCAAACAAGTTCTCCATGGTGAAACTAAAGTGTAGAAATGGGCATTAGCATGTGAGAGACGGTGTAAATAATATCGATCAGATCAAGAACCTGTGGGACCAGCAACATGTTTGTAACAAGTTAACAGGCAATGAACTGGGCTGGTGCTTTATTTGACTCTCAGCAGGGGGCGACAGCCCTCACAGCTTTGGGACAGAAGCTGTTTTTAAGTCTATTTGATTTTGATTTAATGTTCCTGAATTGTTAACGTGATGGAAGTAGGATAAACAGTGCATTGCCCAGGTGGGATTATTATGATATAACCTGAAACTTCATTTACCTTACAGGTTCCACTTCCAAACTTACAGAGTGGCTCCTGGGATAGGTTCAGTTTCAGACCTTCCAGCTTATATTCCTGGGGTCGTATTTATAAAGCTTGCATACCCTCCCGGTCTCCCTCCTTCAGTATGTCGATGAAGACACAGCCTCAGAGAAATTTCATCCCACATTTGAAACAGCAATCATGTTTACTTGTTAGCAAGCTCTTTTAATGTGGGCAACTTACAGTATCTGCTTTTACCTCTGATTTACACTGGTTATTAAACTGCTCTATTTGTACTTTTTTCAGTTTATTTGTTTGTTCTCTCTCCATGGTTCCCATTTCACCATGAAAAACAAAGATCTAAATAATTTAAATACAGATTAAAATTCACGAGGTGCTTTCATTCTCTATTTATGGTTGAATCTGGGCGTGTGGATGGCAGAACATGAGGTGGAAACATTTATGCAAACATTCAGGCATGATCTAGAGAGGGAAACTCCAGAACCCACTGGAGGTTAGAGCTCACACTGGAACCTATAGATGACCTGAAAGTGGTGGGACCTGGCTATGACCCGACTTATAGGCTTGAACTTACTGAAACTGAGTGCTGTCGAGTATGTTTTTCTTTCCTTAAACAAACATGTCAATGTCAATACTAGCAAAGTTTTTTTAAAGCAAATATAAGGTTAGTAAGAAATACATTTCAGCTCAGATATCTGTATAGAAAGTTACATGGAACCCTGATAATTGAACTCATAAACCATAATCTATCTAGACACCTAAAAGTGTCTTTTAAGTTCTAGGAAATGAGCTCTTAAGTTCTGGAAAGTACCAGGTTACAAGTCGTCACATAATACAGCCAGATCCCTGAAAACTCGAGTCAAATTTAGGAATGGACTCTGTAAGTTTTGGAACAGGCCCTGTAAGTCCTGTGAAGGTAACCTGTGAGTTCTGGAGAAATAACCTTTGTAAGCTGTAACTCCCAGGAGAGGACGAGATGTTTTGGGCATCGCTACCATTTTTTTCAGATTTCATCTTTTGTGATTAACTTTGGCCAAGTTGCAGAGATTTCTGTAGACTCCTGCAGACACTCGTGTGCTCCAGGCAGAGTCTGTCCCGATTTTAAACCACAGTGATTTTAGGAAGATTACATAGCGAACATTCCCACAAGCTGGCAAGCAACCGAGGACGCCTCATCCCAGACAAAACAATCGAGACAGCCACTTACATTAACAAATGTGTAGGAAACACTTGCCAGTGTTTCTTACATTTATATTTCTGTTCCCTGGTTTGGAGAAAATGATAAAGCGCCATCATAATGTATATAAACAGTTGGAAACCTGCACCTAAACTGATTTTATTTTAAACTACCAGGGACTTCTGTCATATTCAAGACAGAGATAAGGTAAAGGTAGCGGTAATTCTCTTGTGAAATCAGTCTTTAACTTCAGTAACAACGGCCTGCTTTTTTGAGAACTACTAACAGAGATTTAACACAATTTTAAATCTTAGCCTTTACATTTCTTTTACTGTTTCCATCCAGATAATAAAGAAGTGTTATTTTGTTCTGAGCTGCCTAAACATCAACTCTTTGGCGCAAACCGCTTTTTATTTCCATCGCTAATGCCTAAGTGTTTCTTCTCTTCATTTTTTTTAGCATGCGTACATCTTACCCTTTGCATCTCTGCCCTATTTCCTCTGGCTCACGTTAAATTACTGACTAAGAGTCTGCTGCTGCACCGGCCACCGATGGGAGGTGTTCACTTTCTAATTTGGGATTTAATTTGGGCTTCTTTGAGCTTGTAATTAGCTTCACCATTCTGCCTCGCAGTCAAGGGCACTGTGATGCTCGGACGACGGCGCATGCGCGCGCACACAAACACGCCTGCAGCATTTTGCTGCATTTTAGCTCCCATTTCCAAACCTGCTGTGTTATAAAAAAAAACGACAGAGATTAAAGAGAGTTATGCTTAATTTGTATGAGCCTCATTGTATCATGTCTGTAGGATTAGTGCAGTTTAAATACCTACTGCCTCCTCAGGGCCACCCGACGTTAAAACAACCAACACATTTTGTTGCTGTGTGCAGACACCAAAAGCCACGCCGTGGGGATTTTATGAGGTAGCCTTTGAAATACCTAAAGGTTTTCTTTCTACTTCTGCATGTCTGTACCGCTACCTCATTTCTGCTGTAGCAAAAACTCCTAAAACCCCACAACGCCAGCCCTTCCAAAGGCGATCAGTCGCCCGTACTGGCAGTACGGGTGAGGAGCTGGAGCTTGTGTAAAAGAAGGAGACAGATGGAGGCGAGAAAGCCCGTCGGTCCCCACAGGGCCGCCTGTGTTTTAATAATCACTCGCTCCTCTCCACCTGAGAGCGCCGAGCCGCTGTGCTGCCTATTTATAGGAGGAAGCCAGCAGGCAGGAAGAGCAACACACATGCACTATTGTTCATAACACGGTCACAAGATGAAGAGATGTGTTTTCCAGGAAGGGGATTTTATTTCCCCCCTCTCCATTTCTGGGTCAAGCTACGTAAAAATAATTAAATGTTGAAGAGGTTAAACGGAGGGCGGCTTTTAATTCCTCTCATGACCCGATTAATGCTCCAAGTTAGTTTGATTACTTTAAGCCCATGTTGGCGTCTGAACTTTCTGGTCCTTACAGGTTCTAAAAAGGACTTAAATCTGTCCTAAAGCATCCGAAAAAAACACGCGGAACAGATCCCACACTGTCCTAAGCTGTGAAACAAACAGGGAGCCACTACGTTCATGTTTTACATAAACAAAGCGTGAAACTAATTCCACCCCATGATTCAGGAGCCTCAGTAGCCTCTTTTAGCGATGACAAGTTCAGCCAGTTATTTCCTGTGTGACACAGTTTCTCACATCACTGTGGAGGAACAGTGGCCAACTGTTCTTTACAACGTCGCGTCGGCCCGTTAAGGTTTGTGGGCTTTTATTTGTACATAGCTCACCTGCGGTCACACATCAGCATTTCAAACCGCTCAGGTAAGGTCAGGCCATTTTTTTGGACTACTGCAACATCTTGATTCTTATCTTTTTCAGCTGTTCTTCTGTAGATTTTCTGCTTTGTCGACTCGTCCTGTTTCTTGAACTAGTTGACGACCTCACATTTGAATCTACAACACTTTGGTATACAGGGGAGTTTCTGGGTGACCCAGTGACTGCATGTGGCCTGGGTCTTGTGGCTGAAAAGCAGGCCCAAATCATCACCCCTCCCCCCACTGTACTTGACTGATGCGCTAATATGCTGTTTTTTTTTACACACATAGCACTTTGCATTACACCCGTATCTCTACTTTGGTAACGTTGGTCCAAAGGATGTTGTTCCAGATGTGGATCATTCCAATGCAAACTGTGCAGATGTCAGTCGTGGCACTATGTTCTTTTTTGAGAAAGACGGTTTCTCCTGGCAGCTCTTCATCACGAGCCAAGCCTGCTCATCTTTGCGCTACTATAGTGATTTTTAACATTTAACATCTTAACTGAGGCTTTTAGATCTGAAATGGACCTCTTGGATTTGTTTTGAGCATTTCATGGTCTGACCCTGGGATGAATTTCGCTGGATTTCCAGTCCTGGTAAGTTGAAATTGCGCTTGTAACGCTCGTCAAATTGATGGCCAGTAGTAATCGCGTCTCTAAGATTATTCCTGATATCTTTACACCCTGGCATTGTGTGGTGAAGCCCCTGGTTTGCATATTTGAATACCATGAAAAAGAACCACATGGAAAGAAATATGACACACACAGAGTTGTTTAAGAGTAGAGGTCAACGTATCCGGTTACTGAGCGAGGAGACTGACAACCTGCTGCAATGAGAGCATGATGGGGAAGATGTTTGACACGACGGCACCTTGCACAACAGCAACACTGTTCAAAGTGGAGACAGAAGCACTGCCATTTCAAGATTTTCTTAAAGATTCACTATATATGAATTAATTTTTACTCTGGTAGTCCACCATTGTTACTTCAGGATGTGAGCTGCGCTCTCATACGTACCTTAACCTGCCTGGTCTCCATTTAGGGATGTAAATAACGTTCCTGCAGTAAAACTTATTCAAGGCTTTCCTTCATACTAGCAGCACAATTCTCAACTCCTCTTTAGAAAAAAAGTAGCATGTAAACATATCAATCATCACGTGTGGATCATTATTGCCATAGTAATTTTACTCCACTGTATATCTAAAAGTCATACAGACCAAGATATAAAGATGAATGCATTGTGGATTAATGGAAATAAATAGTAATTCACATCAGTAATTTAGAGAAATTGGAAGAATTTCCAGTTGTAAATATAAATATTAGCACTGACCGCAACAGCCTCCCCAATATTAATATTAATATTGATATTAATACTGATTTTACATTGCGCCACATATCAGACAGTAACTTCCGCTACATTAGGACATGACAAAAGCAGCCCCCTCAGAGTCTTATATAGTCCGTCTGTGGTGTATTTCACACTTATACTGTCCAGGAAGCTACTACACATAATGTGACTCACATCATAAAGTTTCCTCTGTATAAAGATCTGTTTATCTAAGTTATGGCATAACCTGAAAATGATAAAAAGCAGATAATCTGTAAACAGAGATCCAGTAAATACTCTGTTGTTTTGTATTAAACGTGTGGAGTCTCTGCTAAGTGTTATTGTGGTCACGTAATGAAAATAACGTCTCTTGATTTACTCCATTGGCTGATGTTGCCTTTAACTGTGACTGAACGGGAAGCGGGCTTGTCTCATAGCTGGAAAGTTGTGGGTTCGATTCCATCTTCCTCCCCCTGCCACATGTCAGTGTGCCCCTGGGCAAGGCACTTTACCTGAAGTGGCCTACCGACCTGCATTTCAGAGTATGAACGTGTGCTCCTCCTTCCTTCTTCTCCTGTTATAGCGCTGCCTTGTCAGTGAGGTGGTGCTCATTATAAAATGTTTGAGAACCACTTTTTTTTTTAACCAAATAAATGTCGTGGAAGATTTTCCCTCAAGCCTTTGATCCCAAAGGAGGAACCTTTGGGATAAATGCAGTTCTGTAAAGGCGATGTTTCCACCTTAAACATAAATAGGTGCTGTCTGATAAGATGTTCAGACCCGACTGACTGCTAATACTTGCCTAGACGGTGTGTTTTCACCCAGGAATGACTGCAGCACTGTGGACTTGCACTGCGGGCTGCTTTCAGCTATCAAAGCCACCTTCATGCTCTTCATTTCAAGCCGTTCAAACACAAACAGTCCGACAGAACCGCTCAGTGTGCTCGGGCAGCTGCAGCTCCTCAGAGCGGCGGCGTTATCAGTGCATCCTCCCGCTGCTGTGTTTTCATATCAGCACTGCATTACATCTCCCCTGAGCTCGCTGCCAATCACCCGACGCTCTCGCTGAGATACTGGATGAAAGAGAAGCGTGTTTCTTTCTCTCTATCGTAATACCACAACACGTTCAGGATTTATTTTGGCCCGTACCTGCTGCCACCTTCCCTGGAACACCTGAACCGAGCACAGCGGCTCAGTGGCGTTTCCCTTCCAGGATTGATTGTGCTCCGTTTTTATCTGCTGAGTTGTTATTTCTGCCTTGGAAGCAGATTTATGAGCATCACGCTGGGACATCTGCGGCTCCGCTCCGAGTACTCCTCCAGAGGCCAGTTTGAAGCGAAACTCGCGCTATTAAAAGAGTGACACAGATAATCTCCTGGCGAGGTCACTATTCACGTTTGAGCCGCTCAGTATTTCTATCCGATGCTGTTTAGTGCCAACTGTTTTCTCTGGCGTCACGCCTAAGGAACCGTAAAACAACATATGTAGCTCCATGCCATCCATGTTCAATGTTTTGGCTTTCTTTAGCTGAAATGTTCTGTTAAATGTGTGTGAATGTTTTCACAATCTGTATTTTTAGATCTTATTAAAGCTTAGCTTGCACCGCATATAGAGTATTTGAGGGTTTGATTTATGTGTTTTAAAGGTTATTTAATAATTCTAAATAGTTGAAACATGTTTCATTGCACCACAGGTTTCAGCTGATTGAAGACCTTTCCTACGAAGACGTGAAGAAATGTTACAGAGGATCGGTGAGTCTTTTCTGCTTTTGCTTTAAACAAAGTTGTAACAATAGATAATAACAGTGTAGTAAGGCTTGAATAGTGCTAGAAAGCGTGTGGAACAGTCGCGCACTTCTTCAGATTTCTGAGACCATTTAAAAATGCACAGTGGGCTTTAAAAAAGTATTTGCTGCCTTACATTTTTCTTCTGTTTTTGCTTTTTTTTTTGTCAGATAATCACACAAACTGCAAAGAAAAACACAAAATTCCCTTTTTAAATGATCATTTCATTCATCAAGGAAAAAAAGCTGTTCAAACTAACACGGTCCCATGTGAAAAGGTAACTGCCCTTCTTGTTAAATCCTTAAATAACTGTGATAAACAAAAAACGTTTTCTTGGAAAGCTCTGCTCAATTTCACTAGCCTAACTTCAGCCTTATTATTTCCTGACCTGGAGATATAATAATTAATTTATATAGAACCCGTCTGACAGCATGAAGTAGGCTAAAAGATGTCAAAAAGCAACTCTAAATAAAAACAGTATGAAGACAAAGTCACTGACCGAAAAGACTCATTTACATGTCACCACAAAATCTTGATGTCAGTTGTTGCTGCTAAGGGAAGTGCAACTAGTTCATAGGTTTAGGAGGAAATTACATTTTCACACAGCGCCAGGTCTGTTTGGATAGCTATTTTTCCCCTTAAGGAAAAAATAAATAAACCTACCTTTTCTATTCACTCTGCTTGCCTTTCTCTGATGTGTGACAAAAGAGCAAAAGCAGAGGAAATCTGTAATGGGCCAAACACATTTTCACAGTCCTGTGGTCATTAAATTTAGCAGAAATGATCACAGAATGTCTTTTGTCTTGTTCCGTACCCTTTGTTTTTTCCGTCGTGTGACATAATACCAGCACAGTATGAACTAATTATCCAATTTCCACTAGAAATGAGTCAGCAAATTCTTCTAAATGAACGTTAACCGAGGGCTTCCCCCTCTGCAGTATCCTAACCCTCTGTGAGCATCGCTCTGAGGACAGGAGCTACCTCTGCCACGTGCTATAAATAGTGAAACGAGACCAGGAGCGATGCAGAACAACAGAGCGAGACAGTGATAGATGGGATACAGAGCAGGAAAGTTGTAGCAGAGACACTGAAGGCTGGAGGTGAGCTGGAGCCCTGCTAGAGGAACGAGATCTCTTGTGATTTCAGGGAGGAAAAAGTGATTTTTTATGTTTCGGTATTAGAGAAACTGACAGATAGCAGCAAAGCGAAGGAAGGGAAAGAAAGGACTTGAGAGTAGTGGGGCGGGTGTACCTGTGTGCTTTTGTAGCTCAGATGGATGAAGGACAGAGCGAGTGTGTGTGTGTGAAGGGAAGAGTGTAGTGGGAGGGAGTAGAGGTGTGTTTGAGACAGAAAAGGGGAGCCTTGTAGTTGAGAAAGAGCTCAGAGGCAGCAAAATGAGGCGCAGCTGCTGTTAGCCTGTCGCGTAGGTGTGTGTTTGTTTGTCTGTGTGCGTTTTTTTGTTTTTAGCCGCAGTAGAGCCAGATGTGTTTACCTTTTTTTGTACGTGCATGTTGAGCGGACGTAACCTCAGCCCAGCACTGACCAGCGACAGGGGGAACAGTGTGTCTCTTGCAGCGGCTTGCTCCAGGCCTTGGATGTGCGAGAGTGTGTGTGTGAGTACGGTGCCAACGTGCTGAGCCTGGTGCAGAGCTCGCGTCCTCTGTGGGAGAGGGTGGTGTCAGCGCCGAGCGGAGCCGGAGGGGCCGGCGGCGGCGGCGGCGGTGGCGGTGGGCACGTTGGAGTGGCTGGCGGGGCTGGCACTGTGCAGGCAGGCCGGTCCGCCAAGGAGCTGCTCATGACTCTACCCTGTCCCTCTGCACAGACTGTCAGCAAGTACAACTCGCAGTACCACAAACTGTTCCCATGCGTGCCCAAGGATGAGATCCTCATGAAAGGTACTTTTTCTGACGTCCGCTTTTCACCCTGCTTAAGTGGGTTAATGTGTATTTACAATGTGCTACGTATGTTAAGATTTTGAGTGTGTTAGTTGTATGAATAAGTCAATTTAGCTACAAATGTGGCCATCTAAGGAGAAGTTTGCATGTATAATAAAATAGTTCTGCAGCACTGCATAACATTCAGGTCAGCACCCGTTACAAACCATCGCAATGCAGTGAAAACATAATATGTTCGGGCATTTAATACCATAACGTCCACTTCTGAAAAATAAAGCTTCAGCTGTTAAAGAGCAAATGTTGCGACGACATATTAGACTCAGTTATAGGTAGAGACGCACCGATCAGAGATGTGTGGCCAGTTCCCAGTCTCCGATTTTGTAAAGCTCTGTCCTGCTGGTTTTACACCGCAAAAACGGAACTAAAAGTAAGTAACATTTTCGTAAAATTTGTGTCTTTATCCTTGATTTGAGCACGTAAATAAGATGATCTGCCAATAGAATAAGGTTTTTGCACTTAAAATAGGAACAATTTATCTCCATCATCTTATTTCAAGTGCAGTATGTCTAATTATCTTATTTTAGGGGTCAAAATACTCATTTCATTGGCAAATAGTCTTATTTCCCAGCTCAAATCTAGGACAAAAGCACTAATTTTAAGAACATTTGACTTATTTTTACATCAGTTTTTGCAGTGTAGCTTTCTGTTTTCAACAGGGTGTTTCCTACTGTCTGAACAAACTAAAACTTAACAGACTTTTTAACCATTCACTGACTGGCAATCCATCTGGGCCAGCTCAGCATACCATTGGTGGACTCCTATCAGCCGATTTCCTGGTGCATCTTATTCCAGCAGGACCAAATCTACACGTGAACCATCTTGAGTAGCGAGTTTGCTTGTTTGTAGCGCTGACAGAAAAAGGATTGTTGAGAGTTTTCTGATCTGGGCTTCTGCTGAGAAGTTGTGACCATCTCAGGTTAGCAGACAGACCTGTCTTTGCGTCTTCACTTTGACGAACGTTTTAAGACTGACAGCTGGTCAAGCAGGACAAGTTCAATCTGAAAGATCGGGATCAACGCAAACACTTTTGATCTAAACCTCCAAACCAATGTCACGTTAGGGTTTCATGGTTTTTGCTTTACAACCAAAAAGGTGGGATACTGTAACAAGGACCATCATGTTTGAAGACATACTGCAAAATAACGTACTTTGATATCATATTTGGGTTTGCCACAGGTTTTAATTTTTGAGCCATTAATGGCCTTTATTTAGCTCTATGCACTACCCACTCCTCCAACAGAGCTCTTATTTTTTACACTTCTGTAAAAGATAATTACTCCAATGTTGTGTCAAATTTTTCTTTGTTTGATGTAAAATAAGATTTATTTTATGCGAGAAACTGTCTACTGCAAATGTGGCAATGCTTCAATGGTTTATAAACAGCAGGATACTCAGATGAATCTGGGTGTATTTACCTGTGCACCTCATATATTTGGGCAGTTTCAGTCTAGTCCATATTTCCATTAACGTCAGGAAATGTTCCACTGCGGCAGCAGCGCTGCCACTGACACCTGTTACCTAAACAAGTTGTTTTTTTTATCTCATATTCTCAACATTTTTTATACAACACGCTTCTAACACAAAAATGACTCCAAATGGTGCAACCTGGACACCAACAACAAATCAAAAAGTTCTAATCATCATGGTTAAAATTCCTGTTTTTTCCTACTAATACAGCTAATTTAGGACAAAACAGCAGAAAATAAGCTTCACAATGATTAGTACTGGAAAACCATGAGGATGCTGCTCCTTATTTTGACACTACATAGATAAAAATCACCTGTCATGTTTAGGTAGGTCAACTCGCCTTGAGTCCTCAAATGCCATTTCCGTCTCGGTTCATAAACACTTCTATTAATATCCGTACATAGAGTGAGTAACTTGCTGTGTGTTTGTGAAGCGTTCACGATCAGCTTTGGTTTTTAAAACAGCTCAGCACCACTTTGTTGGGGAAAAACTTTTTACATTGCTATAAAAATGGCTTGTGTGTGGTTTCACTCCCCTCAATCATCTAAGGTGGAAGCACGTCCATTTTACTGCAAATGTTTTATCTTGCAATAATCCAACAATATACATCTAAACCCAAAGGGGGGAAAAAAAGTTTAGTTCCTGTTTTGGATAAAAAAAAAAGTAAATTTCTGTTTTGAAGTATAGCAAAAGTCAGCTAATTTGATGTTTTTGCACAGGCTCAATGTCCTTGATTTTAAAATACTGTAACTCCTTGTTTTTCTGACATTAATGTGTGATCCTGAAGTCATTTGACGTCTGTCAAGTTTCGTAGACATTCAGAGGGGACAGACGACGGAGAGAAAAAAAATCACTTTTACTCTGCATAAATAAATACATGAATAAATTGTTGCAACTCAATAACCTTTTCATTTCCTTTCACACATCTCTAAATATCCTAAATTCATGCATATAAATATTGAGCACATGACTCTGTGGCCAACCTTCCAACCCTCAGGAGGCGCCACTGTACAGTGTATCGGTCGGGTTATAAATAACGCGAGCATTACACTGCCATCTGCAAAGTGCAGTGAAAGAAAAATGAATCAGACGATTGTTAGCAAAACACAACCTTTAGTTTTTAGCTATTATTTTCTTGTATGAATGGATCATGATTATACACATGTCTGGTTGACCTGCATAAAAGCAGCTTGTAAACATGTAAAATATTAAAAGAAACCCAGTATTTAGTGAACTTTCATTTAGTTTGTAACTTCTTGGTCAATGCTTGGATGTTTCCTCTGTAAAAACTATAGGACACTGAATGCATGCTTGTCCTTTATCTTGTATGCACGGGTTAAGTGTCTGTGCTTCTTCTTTTGTCAGTGTACTCCTGTGCTCTTCTCAGAGACATCCTGCTGCAGGGTCGCCTCTACATCTCCAGAAACTGGCTGTGTTTCTATGCCAACCTCTTCGGCAAGGACATCAAGGTAGGGGACAGCCTAATGAACTCAGAGTGACTGGGAAACTTGAAGCGGGCGACATTTAAATTCACAGCCAGACAGATCTGATTGGACAGCATACAAATTACTTTGCTGAAAGTCAGTCAGGATTTAGGAGCCAACCAGAAGTTCTTCCGTCTTTTTTCCTCCACATGTAAATCTCTCTACTGTGACAATATGATTGGGGGAAAAAACAACAACTGTACACATGCTCAACCTTTAACTTTGACCAACTCTGAGATGTTTCTCTTTGATATTGGACTTTCTAGCTTTACCTTCATTTCCGTGAAACTGAAGCTCTCCTGATATTTCAGTGACAGTAAGCCACTTATTCCAGCTGCATTCCTCACATTCTGACTAAAATAATGCATGTTTTGTGTTCCCTGCTGGTTTTCTTTAGGGCCCATCGCTTTCTTTCTTTCTTTTTTTTTTTATCAAGGAGGGCTTTCACACTCCTGTTTTCTCAGTCTGGTGGTTCCAGAGCTCAAATCCAAGGCTTCGGCTTTCCTCAAAAGTTCGTCATGTTTTTTTTTTCTCTGTCCTCCTGCTCAGGTGGCCATCCCTGTCGTTTCTGTGAGGCTCGTGAAGAAGCACAAAACAGCCGGCCTGGTGCCCAACGGCTTGGCCATCACAACAGACACCAGCCAGAAGGTAGACGCTTCACACAGAGTCACAACAAATTGAAACTAACACTGGTTAGCACAATTTGGCTGTTTTTTTTTTTTCTTTACATTTTTTGCTGATAAGCAGTGACAGAAAAACATAAAAAAAACCTTACAGAGCTAAGGTTAGAAAAAGAGCCAAGACCCAGTTTGGTAGCAGAATAGATTCTTTTTTTTCCGTTTGCATAGGTGTTCAAAAGTACCTCTAAAGTCAACATCTTTGGCCTTATTTCAGCTTGATATAAGGCTATTTGTCAGGAACACGGTCGTTTTGACAGCAAGATTGGAGATACTCTTCTAAAAATATACAGTGCATCCTCTCATAAGGCTGCAGTAAAAAAACAAAAAACGCTTCAAACAGCTCCTTTGGCAGTCAAACCAATGTATTATGCAAGCGTTGCAGCTACAGTTTATTTGTTAATTATTCACATTTTTAGAATATTGTGCAGCTGGATAATTAATTCCAAAGAGCTGCGTAGCCTTCAGTTTTTGTTTTATAACTAAATAAATATTTTTATTGTGGTTTTGCTGTGCCAGAAAATGACCAGTTAACGTCATTCCTGTGAAGAATAAGCAATGAAGAAGAGAGGAAAGTCTGCAGCTGAAATCCCTCATAGAGAAGCTGCTGCAAAGTACACCAATAAGCCAAAGCAATATGTCCACTGACTGGTGCAGGCAATATCAATGATCATTTCCTTGTCATGGCACCGTAGTAGGCGGGATATATTAGCCAGCAAGTAAACATTTTAAATAGCAAGAACCAATACAGACACCACATCACACCTTCAGGAGTCTAGTGGGCTCCATTGGCTGAACGCTACAGAAACATTAAATGAAAAACTACTAGACTCAAAAACAACTTCTTTCCAGAAGCTGTGAGGGTTATCGCCCCCTGCTGAGAAGATTGTGGTCTGCAACAATCACTCTAATGCTAATGCCTATTTGCACGCTGTAATTTCTCAGTGAATGTCTGATTGCACAGCTCTGTGAAAGAAGCCTTAAAGGTACATAGTGCAAGTTTTGAAGGTAAATATTTACCTTATTTCCCAATTATGCCCTTACAACTGCCGCACGTGTGAAAGGAGTTATCCTATAGGCTCCGTTAATCAGTTCATGAGAGAACGTTTAGGGCTGAATCCATTGGGCGTGGGTGTGACGCGCTGCATGCGTCACACCCATGCAGCGCGTTTTTTTTTTTTTTTTTTTTTTTATGGTAGCTGATGTTGGTAACAACATCAGCTACCATAACTATGCAGACGACACACAGCTCTACATCACCATGTCACCAGGTGACTATGAACCAATTCAAGCACTGAGTAAATGCCTAGAAGAAATCAATGCATGGATGTGTCAAAATTTTCTTCAGTTGAACAAAAACAAAACAGAAGTAATAATATTTGGACCAATAGAGGAGAGATCAAAAGTTAGCACACAGCTTCAGTCGCTTCAGCTAAAAACCACTGATCAGGCTCGAAATCTGGGAGTAGTGATGGACTCAGACCTGAACCTCCAAAAGCATCTAAAGACAATTACAAGGTCAGCTTTCTACCACCTGAAGAACATTTCTAGGATTAAAGGACTGATGTCTCAGCAGGATCTGGAAAAACTAATCCATGCGTTTATTTTTAGTAGAATTGATTACTGCAACGGTGTCTTTACAGGTCTGCCTAAAAAGTGGATCAGACAGCTGCAGCTGATCCAGAACGCTGCTGCCCGCGTTCTCACTAAGACTAAGAAAGTAGAGCATATCACCCCAGTTCTAAAGTCCTTACACTGGCTCCCTGTATCTCAGAGAATAGACTTTAAAATACTTCTGTTAGTCTATAAATCTCTAAATGGCTTAGCACCTAAATACATCACAGACTTGTTATTAGCGTATAAACCCTCCAGACCACTCAGGTCTTCTGGCTCCAGCCTACTCTGCATACCTAGAACCAGAACTAAACAAGGAGAAGCAGCATTTAGTTCCTATGCTCCACTTATCTGGAACAAACTTCCAGAAAACTGTAAAAGTGCAGAAAGCCTGAGTTCCTTTAAATCAAGATTAAAAACACATTTGTTTAGAATTGCCTTTGAATGTTCAAGTTAAAATGTTTTCCTGGGCTCTCCTTCACCCGGCTACTTTGTTGCGTCTCTGCCGTAATCGCTGCATTAGCGAGAAAACACGGGCTAACTTCAATGTTTATAGCTTACTTACATCAGAAGCAGGTCTGAAGTGGGTAATCAGGAGGACTGGGACAATTACTGGTGGGCCGATCTGATATTTGGGCCGCAAGGGCTGTTGTTCCCTTTTTTCTTCTTTTTTTTTGTGGGGGGGGGGGGGCTGCTTTTCATTCATGAAACTGTAGAGTGGATCACGTATGGCACGCTGCTACCGCTGTCCATGCTTCCTCTGGCTACTCTTGACACAACCTGACGTAACACGTCAGTGCTCTCTGTCTACGGTGTTTGAGAGGTGGAGAGTAGAAAGAGTATGGGTGGTGTGGCGGCGAAAGCTAGAATTAAAGAGGAAAGCTCTGAAAACAGACGCTGCTAAATGTGCAAAAATTGGCAGCCGTTTCAATAAAATGAGCAAATTGAAATGTCAAACGAGGACGATGAAATAGGTAAGGAAAGATTTTCAACTTTGAGTGCAAACCACCGTGCAAGTAACATACCAGGTCATTGATTTTTGTAATGTTGTGGCGCGTACTGTAATGTTATATAGTTTAAACAAGCCATGAGCCCACATGTCCTGAGTGGGCAGGTAGGATTGCTGTTTACATGAATATTATAATGAATCTAATGAAGAGTGCCCTGAGACGTTAGATGTTTCAGCACTACATTCATGAAACTGACCTGAATTTATCACATGGCTTTGGAACAAGGGGTGATTTCATTTGTCCTGAGAATTATGACCATTTTCAAAATAGGGTGAGTGATATGGACTTAAAATTTTATCATAATATATTGTGGTAATGTGACAACGATAACAGTGATGATAAAAGAGTACTTACAGCTTCTTGCAGTCTTTTTCAATTAACTGTGTGGCTGTGACTGCTTGTGAATTATTGGCCGATAAGCACTAATACTGTCCTTAAGGACATTTAAACATGTAACATAAAACAAATTTAAAAATATGTTTCCTCAGGACCCTAGTAACATTAAAATGTGTGATTTTTTTTATCACCAAACCACACATAGTAACTGCATTTAATTAATTTTTTTTATTTATTGATTGATTAATTTATTAATTCTCTCAATAAACAAATAGTGAAGAAAATGGCAAAAATAATAATCCTGACAATACTGACAGTATTGTTTTTCAGACACCACTACTGGTAGCATATGTCAAGATAAATTCAAATTCTTATCACGATGAGGAATTTTTCAAGATAATTATACGATAAAGGTCCAACCAACCCTATTTTCAAAATGGTATTTAGTGTCAGAAGCAGAGCCAGTAGTGATGATGGGATCGCTCCTTTTCGTCTGGAAAAAAAACAGGTCAGCTATTATAACAGAGTCTAAATAAAAAAGCAGTTAAATATAACTGCTTTCTATACCCAAACAATATCAGAGACCCGTTATATATTTTTTATCATTAAAAGTACGATAGTAAATACACAAAGCCCACCAGTCAAAGGGAATAGGATGAAATATGAAACAAATTTGCATATTTGTTTAATAATAAGGCAATATTAGGTGGGCCGGTCTGAGGCATGAAACTCCAGTGCTGAAAATGAGTCCCACTCCGGCCCTGCTGGGAAGCCATTACGCTTTTAAACATAATACCTGTGCAGTCGCAGCGGCAGATGCTTTTCCTCTTCTCCCATAAAGGTGCACAACACTGGTGTTGTTTCAACTTCTCACCAGAGGGGGCAGATGTCTGCAAAAATCCTGAAACTTGTCCTCTGCTCCTTTAAGATTACTGCACAGAATTTACTTCAGGTATCATTAAAGGAGCATTGTGGGATTCTTTCATGCAACAATTAGTACTTTACATCGTATGCAAATGGGTTTATATCGGACTCTTTGGATTCGATCGGAGTCTTAACAGACCCTAAAGATTATTCCCATGTGTGGAAATATTATGTCTGTTGTGTGTGCATGTTATCTGTGTGCATCCTGAGCCGTGGTCTGTATCAAAGAGGGACTAATGCACTATTAGGCCAGGGTCATGTTATTTATGATCGGTGCATATTCATGAAATGTGCCCAAAGATGTTCTTGGATTTTTATAATGAAATGCATGATATCAACTAGGAGGTTCAAACTCCTGTTTCTCTTTTTTTTTTTCCTCAGTATGTTTTTGTCTCTCTGCTATCAAGAGACAGTGTGTACGATGTCCTTCGCAGAATCTGCACACACCTACAGGTCAGTGAATGCATTTGTTCACTAAGTCCCTGCACCGTGCAGCAGCATGTCCGATGAGGAGGTGACTGTGTTTCACTCTCTGCAGGTCAATGGGAAGAGCCTGAGCTTAAAGCAGTTCATGGAAGAGCCGGCCTTATCGCTGGTGAGTCAAGAATCTCTGAAAGAGAGAAGCACTTTCATTAAACATCGCAAAACCGTCAAAGTCTGAAGATCAAAGACAGCATCAATGTGTTTTGTGAAGCACTGATCTATTCAGACCTGAAGGCTGACTTTACTCAGACGGGATCAATCGATCATTCTGCCGCAGCTTCAGCATCGCAGTGAATTATTCCCCGGGTCGGCAAGATGCTATCAGGGGCTTTCTAGAGTCACCTTGTGTATGTGTGCACTACAGGCTGCTCTGCGGCAGAACAGGCTTCTTTCCTGCTCCTTTATTTATTCCCAAAAATCAAAACAGTATTATGAATCTTTACAATAGTTTCATAGAGGTTAGGTCTAAAAAATGGGTAACACTTTATTTGAAGGGGTGTACATAAGACTGACATTACACTGTCATAAACATGATATAACACCTGTTATGAATATAAATGACTCCTTATGAATGTTTAGGACTGTTGTCATTAATTGTCATTCGGTAAATTATGACACTGTTTAAAATGTCTCTATTATGACAAGCCCTTAACTTAACCAAATCCCAAATCAAGCCCTTAATTTAACCTAATCCCAAACCAAGGCCTTAATTTAACCTAATCCCAAACCAAGGCCTCAATTTAACCTAATCCCAAACCAAGGCCTTAATTTACCCTAATCCCAAATCAAGCCCTTAATTTAACCTTGTCTCTGTTAATGTCAAGTTGTCATAACAAAGACATTTTAAACAATGTCAACTTTGCTTTGATATTGTCATAATTTACCGAATGACAATTAATGACAACAGTCCTAAACATTCATAAGGAGTCATTTATGTTCATGACAGGTGTTATGTCATGTTTATGACAGTGTAATGTCCGTCTTATGTACACCCCTTCAAATAAAGTGTAACCAAAAAAGGTTAAAAAAAAGAATGAGAGGAAGGAGTGGTGCCAGTACTTTCTTTTTTGTAATGAAAAATATTGACAAGGTGTGATATTTTCAACTGCATGGCAAGTTGAAAATCTATGTTTATGAGTTGCTTTGTTGGAATTGAATAGATGATGTACAATGACCATTAAAAAGTGAAAGTATTTAGATAAATGTTCACAAATGTGAAACCAGATTATTTTTTAATAGCTTACTTGTAGTGACTCTTTATTTTCCATTAGAGAGTAAAATATTCATACTGTAAAAACAATTAACATACTTTATTTATCACAAACCTAAGAACAGAAACAGCTTTTATTGAAATCCAGTGAATAGAAACGGTATAATTCCCTCTGATCAACCAGTATGCAATATAAATATAAACGTAAAAAGAAGTAAAATCATATCAGTAAAAAAGAAACAGATTTTTATTTTTTTTTAAGACCAACAGTAAATGATGTAAAAACACAGGGAGTTCTGATGATCAGACTTGTCCATTTAGAGACGTTGGGTCCAGGCTTTCTGTCTGTAATAAACATCCTCCTCTTTCTGCTGTGCCGCAGGATGAGTTCCCAACTCCGGATGAGTTCCCAGTAGTCGATGAGTTCCCCTCAGTGTTAAAATGGAGAAGGAAACCCTCTGTGGTGTCCGTGTCCTCCTCCCTTCCCGACCTCCTGGGGAGCTCCACCGGCGGCCTGGGAGCAGCAGACGCACCCTTCAAGACAGAGCCGCCTCTGGAAGGTGAGGAAATGTTGGTCATGATGCATACGGGGTATCTAAGTTCCCTGGAGAAGCTCAACACAGGTTGTTTTGTGGACATCCTTAGGTGTGTGCTGTCTCACATTACCACATACAGCTCCTTCCACAGTTATTTGTGCCACTGCTGTCTATACCTTGAACAACGGCCTTTAACGAATAGGGCCACACCACTGAGCTATATTATACACTGGAGTGCTAATAGCCGCTGTTAGAACGAGTCGCTTTGAAGCCACCAGCCGCCATATTGGTACTCCCTATTTTTCCCCAGTAACTAGGGAATATGTGCGCTACAGCATCGAATAACGAGGATTTTCTCATGTTCGGGGGTGGGGGGCTTAAAACTTTTAAAATGTCAAATGCCATATACTTTTATGTTATGTTCTAAAACTGTTAAGTACTGAGATGAGAAAGTCATGTGCTGAAATATTTTGCATTTTATTTATTTAATTATATATATAACATTTATAAATATATAAATAGCAATATACAACCATATATTTACATATATGTATACATATATATATACATATATACATATACACATACTTATATACACATATATGTATGTTTAATATGAATAACATGTAAAATATTTCAGCACCTAATTTCCTAGTAGTTGATAGTGTTAGTACATCCACTGACTGTAGAATTACCTGTGAAACGTTTTCACTCAGCCAGAAAACTGCTTGTTGTTGCAACCAAATCCTGTGGGGTTCTGTGAGAGTAGGGAGTAGCAAGATGGCGGCTAGTGACTTCAGTTTTTTGGCAAAATCAGCCCTACAGTGTATTATATAGCTCAGTGGGCCACACCGGGTTCGCTCCTGTAACATTTCACAAGGCTGGAGCATGCAGAGAGAGGGACATCTGAGCATCGCCCAGAGGGCTGGGTCCTTCCTGCAGCTCACCTCACATGGTTCCTGTAGGGTTTAAGTCTGGTCATTTTTGGTTCTCTGGAAGAGTCAGCTAGATTTGTGTTTAAAGTTTCCTGGCATCATGATGCCCTGCACGCTAAAAAAGTTCTCCCATCCTTTGGAAATGAAACAGACCCACAGCAGTGAGCATGCGGTGCCTGTCCAGGTACCCATCCTTTAAATCACGTCAGACCCACGTCTTGTTTAAAGCTGAAAGAAAGAAATAAAGAACCTGCAAAGACTGCTTTTTGATGCAGTTCTCCAAGATAAATGACCCTCTGAGATTTTTCCCCTCTCTTATCAGCCTGCTCACTGTTCGTGGGACCAGATGGACACACGGGTCCTCATCCAGCCTTGTGTCTCACTGAATAAATATTCTTGATATAAATGCTGCATTTTTTTTTTTTTTTCAGTGCAAGATCAAGCTGCGGCAATAAAAGTGTGTGGTTGTATGTGTGTGTGTGTGTGTGTGTGTGTATGTGTGTATAAAGAAATATTTCCCAAAGAGGACATCATTTATGGATAACTAGAATTTAAAAGCCTGGTTAACCTGTTGGCCCTGTGTTCCCCCTGTGTGGATCTTTTTTTTTTTTAAAGAACCGATTTGGACGTTCTGATTTCTTTTTTTTCACACTTTGAAGGAAAATTCTCACATTAATCCCGTTGCAATTAAAGGCAAGTTAATGAATTATTCTATCAGTATAGATTAGACACTGATAATGTGTTACGTGGCATAAATTAAGCCACTAACACGTGTTTGTTTGAGTATTCATTAAATGTTCAATTAGTTTGTTTCTCGGCATGAATTCACTTAATATATTAATCAGTCAAACATTGCCCTCCATTTGTGTTTGATTGTGTTGTTTTGTGCCCCCATGAAAACACCCTGGCCTCCCTGGTAAGTTTGTCCTGGAACGGCCACATGATGTAAGATTTGTGAGCTGCTGCCAGGCATAGTAACGATGCTCAAATGAAGCCCTTCAGGTGATGAAGAGTTTTACAACAGCAGCGTCACTGAATGAAACCCACGCTCTGCAGCACATACACGGTGCTGATGGTTTACCTGATTCTCCATGCTGCTTTTGCATTGTTGTCCTTTTATTGTTGTGAAAGTGAGAGCAAACAAATAATCTCCTGTTGGACTTTTCTCTTACGCAACGAGACATTAGGCTCCACACGGAGATTAGATCACGTGGTGGCTTGTATTAAAAAGCTTTGTGCCCGTGCAGATTTAGCTGAGATTAAAACAACAAAATAAACATGTCTGCCATGGAGCGGGTTATACCCACAGGAAACCTCTAGATAGATCAAGGTTCTGGTGCTCTGAGTAACATATTGGATGCTTCACAGCCCTGTGCCTATTAGGAACGCGTCGGGTGGGTTTCAAAGAGTCTTCTTCCGATCCGGACTTCAAATCCGATATGGCAGCCACACATCTAAAAACTAGCGAGTGTTGCGGTGATAAACTGCACCAACAGGTCCATTAATTCAGTTTTTATCGTAGCGCACAGCCTCTTGAGCATGTTGCTGCAGGGTGTGGTGGTGTGAAATGCAGATAGACAGCTGGTCAGGAGGTACCGCAGCACACAGGGTCATGGAATATGCTGCCTTTGTTACCAGCTGCAAGTCACAGGAAGGATTTATTCACATTTATTCTGGTAAATCTATAGAAAATACCCAAAATAACACAGTCTGACACAAATAACTTAGGATTTTGCACCAGGAAATTTGTTTTTAAAAACCTAATGGCTGAAAACCTTGGATAAGGTAAACAACTAACCCAAGAAAGTTAGATTATTCAGGTCCTGTGGGGTCTTTGCTGGATTTTCTCACCTCTTTCCTGAAGACGTGACATTCAGACACTGTTCATCTGCTCTACATGTATTTTCAAGACCTGAAACTTCTTTTATCGACCATTTGTGAGCTTTTCTAACTGAAAGTTGTCAAAAGAAGAACTGAAAGACCAACAGAGTGTGAGAAGAACTATTGATCACAAGCCTTTCAAAGGATTAGAAGAAGGTCTGCCTGCTTAAAAAAAAAAAAACCTTAAGCAAACCTTAATACTCTCACACCTTATATGTATCCAATAAATGGCACACTGTATGTTTTTTTTAAACATAACTTTTTTTTGGATCAGTGTTTCTAACCTTTAGCCCTTTTACGTAAGAATTATGATGAACCCACTCTGGATTTGTACATTTATACATATTTTAAATAATCTTTGAGCAGACATGCATTGAAACAAGTTTTTTTTTTTTTTTAAAATGCACATTGCAAAGCGCTTTTCACATGTCCGCTCAGGTGGAAAATGTGCCTTTGGACTTGTATAGAAATATTTATCTGAGACATAAATTTCTACTTTATATAGAGGAAAATTCTAAAAAAAATAAAAAAATACAAAGTGGCCTCATGTTTGACCATTTCTAATAGCATTTGTTTCTCTGAACGTACATTTAGCTGCCAGTAGGTGGAAGCATATGGAACGACCCACTAAAGTCCAGATATTGTAAACTTTTGTGCAAATATTTTAAAAGCAAACAGCTTTTCGGTGACAGTCCGCTGTAGTGACGACTTAATGATTGTTTTTTTTTTCTTCCATGAAGCAAAGTTTTGTTCTGAGTTTGTTACAACCTCAAATCTTTAGACGTACCATCTGACAGTACACGGCTTTGTGAGAGAAGCCAGTACGGTGGAGCATAAGCGTTGACGTGGAACATGTAGCACAGTGGAGTAAGCTTAATGGTTTGTGTTTCAATGTGTCTGTGTGTTTTAGACAGAGGTCTGCAGACAGACAGAGGGCTTTTATCAGAGCCGGTGGCAGAGTTGGGCCAGATGGAGTACCAGCTGCTCAAGTTCTTCACCCTGCTGTGAGTGTACAAAGGGACACGCAGAAAGCACCAACACCACCTTCACCTCCTCCAACAGCTGACTCACAGCTCCACACACTCTGTGGGCATTAATGTGTCGATATAAATAGGAGGTGATTCAGCCAGGCTTAACACAGGGGATCAGAGCTGTTAAAGCACCTTTTTCCACGCAGAAACACCCTCCTATGATACATTAGTCACAACAATACCTGCCATTATGTGTCACAGAGCAGCATGCGCTTCATATTCATCTCTTCCTGTACATGAAGGTTTCTTTGATTAGCAGACTTGACCTGCTGCAAAGGTAGAGACGCCGCTCCTCCTTGTTCATTCATATCCAGCACATCCCAGGCGCAAACATTTCAGGCATACAGATAGGAATTGATTCCTGTCATCTGGAACTGTTTCAGATTGAGGTCAAATTTAGATTTAAACGTATGAAGGACTAAGACAAAATTAGCAATAAGTTCCAGAAATAAGCAGCTTAAAAAAGACATTTCAAAAGTTGTCACAATAAATAAATCTACAATCTAAGACATCCAAATTGAAGGATTTAGAATTGTTTTTTACTTTTTGTATTGATTATTTACTTTAGTATCCATATTAATATTTGATCTAACTCAGGTATTATTCATAATATAATTATAAAATACAAATGTAGTTATCTAAAAAAAATGGCTCTGTGATTATTTTATTTCATTCCGTTAATTTCCAGTCATAATGATTTATGTTATTAAGTTATTCTGTGCAGAAGTATTTATTTATGTTATATCCATGCATTTCTTTCTGTCACATCCCCATAACCTTTTTTATTTTTTCCCTCTTTTTTTTGCATTTTATTTAAAAGGTTATTTTTCACATTTGATTCATTGAATCAAAATGTTTTAATCATACATTTTTTGCAGTAACAAACATTTTTTTTATGAATAATGTTTTATTCACCGTGATGTGTTTTCCATCTCCGATTGTCCACAATGTCGTCTTAGTTATTTTTTTTACAACTGCATTTAAATGCTCCTTTTGTACATTCCTGCTTCAATTGACAAAAGAAGAGTTGAAGTTTTAAAAACGAGACAATTAAAGACACAAAACAAATAAAAATAAATCACCAAATCCAATTGCAAGACAAGAAATTAAGAAAAGTCAGAAAGTAGCTACAGATAAGGGAAGACGTGTTTCACCAAATAAGTACTTAGGGCTTTTCCTAGCAGGGTAAAAAGAAAAAGCCTTTATTTATAAAGTGATACAAATAATGAAGGAATCACAATCAATCTATTATATTATACATGATTATTTTTTGTTTAGACATGCAATGATTTTACTGTAAATTTAGCTGCTCTAAAAGTAGAAAACACACATTTAAAACTTCATTCAATAAATGTTATCTCAGACTTTCCTTTTTCCCCGTTCTTCGTTCTTCTTTTTATTTTATTTAGCTTCATTTTACATTTAAAGCAGATTGACTCTATTCCATTCTTGCATCTGACAGGAAATCAAATATCGCCCCCTAGTGTTCATTGGGAAACATTACACGTCTCTTCCTCCACGTTTGCAAATAAATATAGTCTCTTTCTCTTCCTTTTTCCTCAGAATCATCCTGCTCATCTTCTCGTCGTGCTACCTGGCCTTTCGAGTGTGCAGTCTGGAGCAGCAGCTTTCCTTCCTCAGTAACCCAAACCTGCCCCTCAGAGAGAGGTACCACGCCTGCAGCCGGGCCGGTCCTGTGACATGTCACTGGACAAAATCATAAAATAACAGACGCATTAGTTCTGCTCATAAAGTCAGTGGAGATTTTACGAAGCTATTAGATTTTTATGTGATAGCCAAGCACAAAGTAATGTATAATTATGAAGTATAAGTGAAATTTAAAATGCTACCCACATTTATTGTTATCCAGAAATTATCTGAAAAGTGTGGTGTGCATGTATTTGGCCCTCCTAATGTACTACCTTGTAGGATCAGCTTCTGCTTTAGTTTAGTTTAGTTATATATATATATATATGCCTGAAATGTCCGGACATTCTTCTTTGTAAAACAGTTCAAGTTCAGCCAGACTGACTGGAGAGCATCTAAAGATGACAGTGTTTAAGCTTTGATCTTGAAATATAGATTTTAACTTTGGTGGGGCCATTCTATCACATGAAAATGCTTTGATCTAAATATTACAGATCTGGCTGCATATTCAGGGGTTTATTCCCCCTGGAAGGTGAATTGCTGGTCTTTATCAGCCGCTAGTAGGTTTTCTTTCTTCTTCTTCTTCTTCTATTTGGCTCCACCTGTCTTCCCATCTATATCCCATGCTGCAGGAAGCAGTCCCGCAGCAGGAGGCTGCAACCATTGTGTTTCACCTTGCAGATGATCTGCTCAACAGTGATAACCCATTGCCCTCCAAATATAGTGTTTTGCATTCAACGCAAAAAGTTTAATGTTGAGCTAAATCTGTGATGTGCAACCAATAAAAAGATTCCCTCCTTGCTTCTTTAATGATTAACGCTGTCATTGTCCAGCCTTTCAGTTAGAACTGCCCTGTTTGCAGGTTAATCATCCTTTCCCATTTCCTCAGATGTGCTCGGCGAGATGTTCAAAGTTTGGGATATTGGTTAATAAGGTTTAAACTTTTCCAAAACTCTCGCCCTGACCTGTTTGCAGTGTTCCTCGGTGTTAATGACGCTGTTTGCCCTCCAGCAAACCTCTGAGGCCTGAATGTAAATACACTCGACACTTTGGAGGTTTCCACTAACCACGGGGTTGTCTTCTGCTTCAGGTAGCCTCCACCCTCCTCTTCAAACCATCTCTCCTCACGGTTGGACCTGATGATGCCCCTCCACCCCCCTTCCCCACACAGATCCAGGACCAGAACAAACCCTCCGTCCCCCAGCTCCATCATCATGGATCCAGACGCCTACGGTCCGGGATGACGACCCAACCCACAATCACTTTCAGACTATGCAAGCAGACTGTATATTTATTTCTGAATATAAAGTAGATTTTGTAATAGATTGTCAGCAGTGCATTTCACAGACATTGCATCATACTTCAGTGTGTAAAGAGGACAAATCACTGCTGAACCTTCACACCGATGTGCAGACGGATGGTGAAGAGTTTTGAGAATAAAGTCCATGAGATATGAGAGTCATGAAAATGAGATGTTGCATCTGTTTTCTGATGGCTGCCAGTGTGTGACTTACTTGTTCACATCAAACATATGTGTGACTGATTGAGCAAACTGGTTAATTTTAGAGGGAAGTTTAAAACTAGCAATAATTTTGCACATTTTCTTATAAGCATTAAGTCCAGATTGTTTCAGCCACCTGCAGCGTAAAGTGTTTTTGCTCAGTTAAAGGTACTCAGTTGTCATTCTAGAGTTATTCAGAGGAAGCGTAGTGTGAGCACAGATCTTTCACTTCTTTCCAGTGAAACGGAGCAATAATAATCCCAGAAAGAGAGCAGGGGGGGAATTAGATGAACGGTTTTGTTTTTCGTTGCATTTATAAATGTCAAAAACATTGCCCTAATTCTTTTATTTAAACATTTCATGCGAAGATGTTGGTCTTCGAAACTCAAAAAGAGTGTTTGTATTATGCTGTTTGTCTGAGGATGTATGGATTTTACACATGTGAATAATGATGTATTTCTGGGAGCTTTTAAATTAAACTGGCAACTAAGTTAAAATGTCAACACTTTGTAGCTTTCTGTTTTGCTTGGCGTGTGGCGGCCTTTTGAAACTTTCAGTGAGCACCAAAGTGAGAGAGCCTTTCAATGCAGCTTTACCTTTTACTGAGCTACAACTTGACCCCATCTCCATCCTTGGTACTGGCTGGATCACGGAAACCTTGATTCCCAACAAACCAACATCGTTGAAAGAAAAACATAGTTTTTGGTAATAAACAGGGGGACACTTTGCTGATGTAGGAGTTTCCTCCGTGTAATTAGTCCAGTTTTATTCATTTGTCAATATGACAAACGCCAAATAAACAATTCTAACGATTCTTGCCTCGGTCAATAATCACACACACACACACACACACACACACACACACACACACACACACACACACACACACACACACAAGTTTAAATGATTACTTTATTATGAATCTATATCTATATATTTTTTTACAAGTGTATATATAAGCTCCATCTTTATCTTTCTATCTAAATACTTAAGACATATATACAGGGAACATAGATGTTCACTACTGTCTGCCACATATGATATGGTGGTGACGTCGACGTGTAAACCTGCGCCCATTGAGGTGTCGACGTATATAAATGGAGCTTATATATACTTGTAAAAAAATATATATAGATTAATTGATAGAGACTGGCAGAACAGAGAGCTATTGATTGATGGTTTTAGATATAGTTGTGCATATATAGATTTTGAAGTATTATGAATGTGTGTATATATATATATATATAGAGAGATAGATAGAGAGATATAGAGACGCATAGAGAGAGAGAGAGAGATACGCATAGAGAGAGATAGATAGACGCAGAGAGATATAGAGAGATACGCATATAGAGAGATAGAGGGATATACGCAGAGATAGATATATATAGTATATAGATATATATATATATATATATATATATATATATATAGACTCATAGATATATATATGAGTATATAAATATATATATATATACTCATATATATATATATATATATACTCATATATATATATATATATACTCATATATATATATATATATATACTCATATATATATACTCATATATATATATATATATATATATATATATATATATTATGTGTGTATGTGTTATGAATATAAAAATTAATTGGTTAAATCTAAACATTGTGGTCTTCATTATTTCATAAAGCTGTGTGAACCTTTTATGATCTGGTATAGACACAGATTAGGAACAGACCTTTTTGGGGCACTATTAAAGAGATACAATTAGTAATATGAGAAAAAAAGTCATAGGAGAATAAAGTAAAAAAGACAAAAGTGGTAATATTATTAGAAAAACGTCATATTATGAGAATTAAGGGGGCACATTTCCAGAATAGTCACAGTTTGCAGAACTATTTCACTCCTGGAGTAATAGGGCCAGGTTAGATTCTTTTAATTAGTTTTATTCTTTACAAGAATGAAGCCAAAGGCATAAGAAAATAAACTTGTAATATTACAAAAAATTAAAATATTACAAATATAAAGTGTGTTCTGAGATTAAACTCCCTCTGATACTGTTTAAGTGACTCAGTCTAACAGAACATTTGCCACATTCAACATGGCGGACGCTCTGACTCATTTGCAGCATAGGCAGATCCCGCCGAACGAGGCGTCTACGAATATAATGTCTATGAGTGGTTCTGTCCGCTGGTCCAAAGTTGTTTTAAAAAGTCCCCATAAAATCCACAGATTACACAATATTACAATGAGGTGCCTCTTGAAGCCATCTACCGCCTCTGACAGCAGTTTGAGGAAATTTTGCCTCCTCACTCTCAGCTGGGAGAGATCAGATCGGCTATGTCACCCCACAGCCTCTCAAGTGGATCAAGATCTGGACTTTGACTCAGTCTCAGTTCCTTAAATTCTGAGCCAGTCCTTCATGGATCTACTGGTATGTTTTATTGTCAGTTGTGCCTCAGCTTATATTTCTTGCTTTACAGATGATCTCGCATTTTCCTCATACTCCCTCTCATAAAGGGATTCCCACTGGATTCTGTGATGCTGAGCTGGTCAGGCCCTGCTGCAGCAAAACATCCACAAACCATGACACTTCATGCTTCACAGTTAGTATAAGTGTTTGGATTGATTCAATTCTGAATTATTGTGAGCTCTTTAAATGCCTCTGCCGGTTCAGAAACTGCTACAAGCTTCTTTCTGACGGACCCAGTAAGCTCTTATAAATAGGGCTGCGTATCCATTCAGATTTCAAGAATTGTTACGATTCCGATTTTCAAGATTAAGAATCAACTCTTTTCGTTCGGATCTCAAATTGGATTGTTGCTTAAAACTGATCTTTGGTTCTATAGATTGATCTTTAGGAATTAATATGCAAATAAATTCAGAACTGAAAAATATATTTTTTTTAACACAGCCCCACTTAGGACACCCCACAGAGAGTAAACACGAGTTTACCGGTAGATGTCTTGTACGGCAAAACGGGAAAAAACAGACCGCGGGGTGGAAACAGAGTTGCCCTGATGAACCCGAAATAGCTACATGGATCGTCTAAATCTTTGCAGATGATTTTGGGGTGGCCGAGAGGATAGGGACAGTTTGCGTTCACGTACGGGTACAATGAGGTGAAATCTACATAATGCACCGATTCCTCCTCCTCCGCCGTGTACCGGAGTCTGAGAGCACAAGTACGCCCGCCGTATAAGGCATCACGCGGGGAAAGATGCTCCGGTGCGTTGAAAGACTGTAGAAACCTTTTGAGACCCGGGTGCGAGTCCTTCATTAGGATCCAGTCGTGTTCCCAAATAACTTCTAATTGCACGCCGTAAACCGATTGCAATAACCTCGCTCTCTCCATGGTAGCAGAGTGGAATGTTTCAAAGCAAACCCTCCTGAGAGGACAGATCTGGTCGGGTGGAAAGCAAGTGGGACACCCATGAAAAAAACACCCGTTGAACTCAAACGCAATTTTCACCCCTCGAACCTCCGCGTATCCATCGATGTGATAAGGGCCGATTTTCTTTTCACCTTTATTGAGCGCATGCTGAATGAAAATGCCTCGTTCCTGAGCTACCCATTCTAGCCACTGAATAGACGCGTCCGAAACTGTTTTACATTGTCGTCGGTAATCCACCGGGGAGGGGATCGCGAGAGTGTTAGGAGGGAGGAAATTGGATGTAAAGACATTCATACAGGCTGAGGCAATGGTGATTGACTTTAAAGGATCCACGGTTGTCTCTTTAAAGAACTCTTCTCTGAATTTCACACAAGCCTTGAAAAGAATCTCCACATCATTTTGACAATAATAAAGACCTTCTTTTTGAAAGTCAAAGGGGTGTTTACAAGCTTCGTTGTACCAAGTGTAAAACCGATCCTGTTCGGCAGGGTTCATGCGATCTACCCCATAGAAGCTGGGGGGAGGAAGCGGACCCACGTAGTTTAAAGTCTTCTCAGAGGAGAACAAGTGAGGGGAAAACCCTTTACAGTGATCGTTAAATCCCAATGCTTTCGGCATTTGGCTGAGTTTCATCGTAAGGAATGAAAAGACTGTTGATGAATTTAAGAGCGTAATCAGGCTCGGTAAAACAGAGTATTTTGCTCCCCTGTGTGATAAGGTACGGTTTAATACCCAATTCAACCATCACACTCAGAACCAAGTAAGAGTCAAACCCACGACTGTTGTGAGCTAGGAAAGTGAAACCTCTGTAACGAGGATTTCTGAAATGAAGCAGAAAATCCCTGACGCAGTTCAGCCCGTAAGAGTACCAAACTTCCCCCGCCAAAGTTTTTGTGTAGACAAGGAATGGGATGTGTCTCCCAGTTTGATCTGTAAAAGTTTCAAAATCGTAAAAAAACAGTTTATTTCCGAGTTCAGGGTCTGTCAGTGTGGGTTGAATGTAACACTGGTGCTCGTTTAACGTTACATCAACACCGCTAGGGACTTTCTGACGACAGACCGTGCATTTTATTGAACACTCGTGAGGCTTGCCACCCCCACCTGCTGCTAGATTATATAGCCTTTTACACAGAGGACAGTATTTAGTCGTTTCGCAGTTACTCACATGCTTTCCGAGGTAAGGTCTCAATCTGGGCTGTTTGTGCCTATCAAGGCAGAATGAATTACGACAGAGACAGATTCGGTTACAATCTGCGCATTGTACAGAGTTGTACCGCTGCAGAGTACATTTTGGATCGAGACAAACTGGACAATGACCCTCGCAGTTATGCCTGTTGATGTTTTGGAAACCGGTAAAACAGTAGTTGCAAACGTAGTTAGAACCGGTGAACCCTCGCAGGTTTTTAATGCCGTAATAATGGTTTTTGAACAGAAGCAGAAAAAGCGGATTTGAACGATCGGAAAAGTCAGTCTGGAATTTACGAAGCATTGCATTCTTACCGTCTTTATAGAAAACCACAATTTTCCTGTTGACAATCTTTTCAAATTTCTGCACATCGCTGAAAGTGACGGGGGTTTGCTCTGTGAGGCCCGCTGTGCGTTGCCAAAGTACAGCTTGCTGCACGGCTTGGGCGTCTGTAAAAGCAGGGTTACATAGATGGGCAAGACTGATTGAAAAACAGAGCTGATCAGAACGATTGGCGACGATATACAAATGTTGACGTTTTTTACGAATCAGTTCACAGTCCAATGTTTTTTCGGCTTTACGTTTGACACCTCCATGAGGGTTTCTTACAACCTGAACGATCATTTCTAAGTTGTTTGGATCCGGCAATTCCGCGTTTGACTGTGTTAGCTCCTCTAAAAATTCCAGAAATGCAGGCAGAATTGAATCACGTTCATCATTTACCTGAACGATGGCGTGATGAGAAAATCCTTCTCCGCTCAATTCTAGTTAAATAATATCGCTACGAGAGGCAAGGCGAGCAGCTGACTCTGCGAGCTCTGTGAGAATATGATACACTTGTGTGTAAAATTCAGCGGGGTTGGGAGCGTCGCCGGCTCGCGAGGCAATGACGTTGAAAGGACGTCTTATTTCTGTAACGTTGAAACCTTCACGCTCTCTCTGAGTTTGTTGGGTATGTTCAGAGCTGTTAACAGCTCGCTCTCCATGACTAGTGCAGGGTTGATTTGCTCGATCGAGTGTGGGGAGGTCGGGTGCAATGAGGCTTGGCTGATGAGGCTGGTTGGATGAGGGATTTGGCGAAGCAGGATTCATAGAACCTGAGGGATTATGTTCAACGTTTTCTACAAGACTACCCCCATGTTGCTCATACTGAACGTTTGTAGGATTAGGGCTAAATGTTTGAGAGAGAGAAACGTTTAATTGATGAATCGCTTGTTCTAACCTGGACGGTGAATGTGGAGCTACATTGAAAGAACCAGGCACGCGGTGAACAGGAAGCTCATTAACCATTTGTGTGATTTCGTGTAAAGCATTTGTAACTTGCTGTTGAAACTCTAAGGAATTATTTTCAGGCGAGTATGGTTGAGAGAAAGAATCGTTTAATCGTTGGACGGCTCGTTTTACAGACAGTAAGCCTTGAAGATCCAAATCTGGACCCTGAGTTCTGACGGGGGAATTTGGGGTTAGATTGAGAAATTCGGTTGCAGGGTGTACAGGGAGATTACGGAGTTCATTCACAGCTTCAACAATTTCATACAATGCATTTCTCATTGGCTGACTATCCATGTTTACAGAGGTCACAATTTAAAAGGTTAACTCTACTGTAGCGTTGACGTCTTGGCGGTTTCGTCCAGCAGACACTTGCAGGTTCTCAGAAGTTCAGAGCTTTTCCGGATGTGGAACCCTCCTTTGCGACCGGAAAGTGGAATTTTCTGAATACTCTCCACCGCTTCTGTAATTTGACCAAAATAATTATAATTAGGAGAGAATACAACATTGATTTATTATACGAGAAACCAAATTGTAGAAAAATAATAAATATAATAATGATAATTATATTAATAATAATAAGTAATAATGATAATAAAAGAAAAGAAAACAGTCATTGATTTATTATGATATAATAAAGAAAAGAAGGAGGCTTTTTTTTTTTTTTTTTATTCATTTTATTAAAAGGAAACATAGTTCTTTGAAAGCTTTGAGATTCAGATTTACCTGTCATAATCTTCCGGGCTTTAATTGATCTGGATAAGTTTTTGTTGATGGCTTCTTGATACCTCTGGGCGGTAGATTGTAGCTTCACCAAAATGGATAGTTGCCTCTTACGTTTTAAAGTGGGTGTTCCCCGTCTGGCGGTTGGGGCTGCAAAATAAAAAAATAAAAATAAACAATAAATAAAAAATAATAATATATATATTAGGGCTGGGCAAGTTAACGCGTTAATTTCGCGTTAACTCATTAGACTATTAACGGCGATATTTTCTTTAACGCGCGTTAACGCATGTTGGTCACATGCTTTTATTTTGTGAAGGTCTGTTGCTGCGGTGTAGGGGTTTGAATCAGAACAGTAGGTGGCGATAATGCGCCAATAACCTCGCTGTCAGCCCAGCCTCAGATTCAAAGAGGAAGAAAGGTGCTGGCCGGAAAAAAACACAGCTGACATGCGGAAGGCGGTGTTTCCCGCAGGTACCGCGAGCGAGCTTAGGCGAGGCGAGGCGGTGAGTTGGCGGCCGGAACAAGTTTTGTGCGGAGCGGAGCGGGGGGGGGGGTCTGCATCGACGCCGTCGGTGAAGTCGCTTCTCGTTTCAAAGTATCCATGTATTTTTGCCTGTTTTTCCCTGCCATTCACTATATGCGCGCGAGAAAGCAACAACAAAAAACCGCGTGTCAACGTCAAATAAACGCAAGCATATCGAGTTAGCAAGCATTTCAGTTTAAAGTTCTTCCAGCATGGAATATGACAGAAACAAGTTAGTTGGAACCACTGCCAAGTTAAACTTTGGTATTGAACATAAAATGGTAATGCTGCTCCCTGCTGTTACCTCAGAAATTGCCTGTTTTTGGTAGATTTTTTCCCCATAAGAGAATTCCCTGTCAGTGGCAATAAGCTTTAATTTATTATTATTGCTATTTTTTGTTTTACATGTTTAAGTTGAGCTTTACACTAAATATGTGTTACTGATAAGTGCTACAAATGTTACAACACTTTTGTTCATATGGCAGCAGAACATTAAAATAAAAGTGCTCTTTACACTACTTTTGAATTCATTCTTGGAGTTTGTAAATACAATGCGATTAATCGCGATTAATCGCGATTAATCAGTGCGATTAATCGCGATTAAATATTTTAATCGTTGCCCAGCCCTAATATATATATATTTAAATAAGTAAATACAATTAAATAAATGAGTAAAAACAGCATAGAGGTGAAAAGTGAAGAGAGACCGAGGAGCAGAGGTGTGATTCGAACACACACACACACACACACACACACATATAAGGTGGACATGGTTAACATATCCCTACTTTGTAAAATATCCTGACTGGAAAGGTTAAAAACCTGTGATGGTCCCCACTAAGACGGTGGAACACGCACACATACACACACACACACACACACATACAGCGGGAGGGAGGCATAGATATTTTTGAACCGTGCAGAAAACTAGTTTACACTTTAAGACTGTAAATAAAGAAATAATGATTTGATTATTAAATCAATTAATAAAAAAGCTGTATTACTCACTATCTGAGGAGGTTCCAAGGTTTTCTTGACCAGTTTGAGGTGGGTTTAAGGTCTCTACCTTCACCTTCTCTCCTCCAAGAGCGAGGGGGCCTGCTTCTGCAAGCAGAGAGGCTTTTAAAAACAACGCTAATACAACTCTTACAAAAACCCGAGCGCTTTAAATGCAAACTCATAAAAAACAATAATAATATATATATATTTAAATAAGTAAATACAATTAAATAAATGAGTAAAAACCAGCATAGAGGTGAAAAGTGAAGAGAGGCCGAGGAGTAGAGGTGTGATTCGAACACACGCACACACACACACAAACACACACACACACACACACACACACACACACACACACACACACACATAAGGTTGACATGGTTAACATATCCCTACTTTGTAAAATATCCTGACTGGAAAGGTTAAAAACCTGTGATGGTCCCCACTAAGACGGTGGAACACGCACACATACACACACACACACATACAGCGGGAGGGAGGCATAGATATTTTTGAACCGTGCAGAAAACTAGTTTACACTTTAAGACTGTAAATAAAGAAATAATCATTTGATTATTAAATTAATTAATAAAAAAGCTGTATTACTCACTATCTGAGGAGGTTCCAAGGTTTTCTTGACCAGTTTGAGGTGGGTTTAAGGGCTCTACCTTCACCTTCTCTCCTCCAAGAGCGAGGGGGCCTGCTTCTGTAAGCAGAGAGGCTTTTAAAGACAACGCTAATACAACTCTTACAAAAACCCGAGCGCTTTAAATGCAAACTCATAAAAAACAATAATATATATATATATATATATATATATATATATATATATATATATATATATATATATATTTAAATAAGTAAATACAATTAAATAAATGAGTAAAAACCAGCATAGAGGTGAAAAGTGAAGAGAGGCCGAGGAGTAGAGGTGTGATTCGAACACACGCACACACACACACACACACATAAGGTTGACATGGTTAACATATCCCTACTTTGTAAAATATCCTGACTGGAAAGGTTAAAAACCTGTGATGGTCCCCACTAAGACGGTGGAACACGTACACACACACACACACATACAGCGGGAGGGAGGCATAGATATTTTTGAACCGTGCAGAAAACTAGTTTACACTTTAAGACTGTAAATAAAGAAATAATGATTTGATTATTACATTAATTAATAAAAAAGCTGTATTACTCACTATCTGAGGAGGTTCCAAGGTTTTCTTGACCAGTTTGAGGTGGGTTTAAGGGCTCTACCTTCACCTTCTCTCCTCCAAGAGCGAGGGGGCCTGCTTCTGTAAGCAGAGAGGCTTTTAAAAACAACGCTAATACAACTCTTACAAAAACCCGAGCGCTTTAAATGCAAACTCATAAAAAACAAAAATAATATATATATATATATATATATTTAAATAAGTAAATACAATTAAATAAATGAGTAAAAACCAGCATAGAGGTGAAAAGTGAAGAGAGGCCGAGGAGTAGAGGTGTGATTCGAACACACGCACACACACACACACACACACACACACACACACACACACATACACACACACACACACACACACACACACACACATAAGGTTGACATGGTTAACATATCCCTACTTTGTAAAATATCCTGACTGGAAAGGTTAAAAACCTGTGATGGTCCCCACTAAGACGGTGGAACACGCACACATACACACACACACACACACATACAGCGGGAGGGAGGCATAGATATTTTTGAACCGTGCAGAAAACTAGTTTACACTTTAAGACTGTAAATAAAGAAATAATGATTTGATTATTAAATCAATTAATAAAAAAGCTGTATTACTCACTATCTGAGGAGGTTCCAAGGTTTTCTTGACCAGTTTGAGGTGGGTTTAAGGTCTCTACCTTCACCTTCTCTCCTCCAAGAGCGAGGGGGCCTGCTTCTGTAAGCAGAGAGGCTTTTAAAAACAACGCTAATACAACTCTTACAAAAACCCGAGCGCTTTAAATGCAAACTCATAAAAAACAATAATATAAACAATTACATTGAGCATCAATGTAACCGTTCCCCCTGAAATCTATAAAAATAAGATGAAGATGGTTAGAACTTCAATTAGTGTTTTACAAGGATATCATTAAAGTGAATATGAGGTTGGATTACCAAAGTCAGAATTTTGATCAAAGATGGTGTTAAGATCGCTCGCAGTGGGGTCTGAGGAATAATTAGAGATAAAAAAAAAGAGAGAGAGAGAGAGAGAGAGGTAAGAAACTGCTGTACGCTGACGTGGTAGGGATTTCCTACAGCGTCAGTGAGGGTTTCCCAGGAGCGAGTTACACACATTACCAAGAGGAGTCCGTGGAAAATAAAAAAAACTAAAAAACCATGCATAGATACAATATATAAACAGGAAAGGGTAACTTACGGTATATCACAGGTGGAGCGCGTGTAGACCGGTCATTGTAGTTCTGAGCGGTTGTAGCTCGCCGCGAAGAAGGAAGTTGTGACATGTTTCGGGGGAGTCACCGTATATGCCTTCGATTAGGTGGGAGGGGAAGGGGGCCTTATATATACATTATTGATAATACAGGCATTGTGTTTGTCCGCGTGATGGGGATTTTTAGGATACGTAAAGGCGTGAAATACAACATCCTGTCGATTTTTTTTTGTGACAGGATGTCCGCTATTTATAAATACTAAGCATGACGGCGCGAGGGTTGTAGAGAAAGACACAGTTTTTGTGTTGAGGGGTCAGATGATTGAGAGAAAGCGAGATCTCCCCCCCTTGTGTCTCCTCCCGCGCGGCGTTTCGAACAAGTTGAGTATTATTTTAACTGCTTACTGACCGAGTGAATTTATGACCCTCAAACTGACAGTGACCTGTAGAGTGTATGGACTTATTATGTTCTAAGCTGCAACTGGTAAGCAGTCAGTAACTGAGATTAAACGCTTGCTGTTTACAGGGAGAGCTGAGGGGTTGCATCGCTGGATTCTGGCTGAGCGAGAACCCTGAGCTTTTTATTTACAGATTCCGGATGGGGAAGCTTATGCGTCTAAACGATTTATATAGTTTTATTTTTAATCTTTATTTTGAAACTTTAAGTATTCAGAGTCTGACTGCTTTTACGGCTGAAACAAAGACTGATTTCCTCCCACCTTAAAGATTGGGTGCGCGTAACGGAATTAAATAATTCAAAATAATCATAATAATACTAATAAAAAGATTGGGTATGTATACCGGAGTTAAATAATTATAAATAACTTTAAATGATTACAATAATACTACTAAAAAAGGTTGGGTATGCATAACAGGATTAAATAATTACAATAATATCAATGATAGTAGTAATAATATTAATGATAAGAATATAAATGAAAATAATAATAATACAATTAACAAAAAAAAATAATAATTAATTTAATAATGATTAATGTGGGGGGGGGGTGTCATATGAGGGGTCACGTGGTAGGGTAATAATGTCAATGATAGGGTGTCACATGAGGGTCACGAGCAGGGCCACATGACGATCATGTGAGTGGGGTCACCTAAAAGGTCAATAAAAAAATAAGCCCCGCCCCTTTTAATCGCCCCGCCCACTTTTAATCCATCAAAATCGGATTAAAAAGTGACATGTCATATATGCTATACTCTCTCCCCACTAATTGTCCCGAGGCTTAAACAGATGCTTTCAATGTGTTCGTAGCCAGTAATGGTGTTTTTTTGGATTCCTTTTTTCAGAACATTTTCAAAGTTCCTTCATTCAGATTTTAGAGCTAATTTAAATTCTATTATTTCACAGTTGTTAAAATGGATACTGAATATCTATGCCCCTAAATCTAAAACACGCAGGCTGTCACTGGCTGTCCAGTTTCTTGGCATGACGGTATTTGTGTGCGCTGCAGGCCTGAGAGTTTTGGTCCGACGGGCCAACATGAAGCACCTGGAGGGGAAACCGCTGACGTTGGTTCTGCTCAACAGCGATGGCAGATTTCACCTTAGTCATTCATGATGCCTACGATCAAGGCCTTCTTCAAGATTAACTCTGAACACGAGTTGCTGTAACTCCTCCATTCAGCAGCGGTTTACAGCTGCTGAATATATTTATAGCTATTTTTAATGAAATAATTGCATTGAATTCCTACATCAGAATGAAACCAAAAGTACTATTAATATTTTTTCAGATCTTTTCTCCCTGACATCAGGTTGGAAACGATGCGTTTTTCTTTACACAAGTTTCCAACTATTGCAGTCCCACAGAAGAAATTATTTCCATCCTCCTTTTGCAAATATTTGACCTTTTTCTGTATTTTTAAAACCTAGAAAATTGAATGACACTAAAATCTGCTCATCACCAAATGGTGGTTCTTTAAAAATCACAACACATGTCCGACCCGACGGACAGGAAGCACCATCCATATGAATTTAACATCTCTATACTTCAAATCCTATTTTTGAAAATTGCTTTTATGCGATCTAACTTCTGAGACACTGAATTTAGAGTTTGTAGCTGTACGCCATGATCCTCAAACAGAAATGAAGGCTTGAAATGCTACTTTGCACGTAATAATTATTTACGGCATACGAGACTGACTTCTAGAATTGAATTAACAAAAAAAGATTGCCTTTTTATAACAATGTGGACTTTTTTTTGTTTTCAAGTGATACGGTACAGTTGACAATGTTAATTTAATCCATTTCATTTTCATTTCAGGAGACATTTTAAACACATATTGAAGGTAATTCTGATTGTTGTGCAGCCAAAGAGGTTTTATTAATAGAAGAAAAGAAAAAAATAAACAGCTGGCGTGTCAAATGAAAACCACAAAGCGATTTTACAGCGCTTTTTTTCCCCTCCCGTCCACAAAAAACGTGACGGCTGCCGCACTGATCGGATCATACACCGAGTGCGACTCGTTTGTGAGAACATAGCGGACATTCCTCCCCTCAGCATTGCACTGTGTCCCGAAAAACACTTGGCGGCACGAGACGCTCGTTTGAAAACTCCCGCTGGTGCAGAGACGACACCTGTCGGGAGTGAGGAGCAGAACGACGTTGTGACGGGACGTCGGAGCCAGAGTCCGTTTGCACATTCTTATAGTCAATTCAGTTCATTTCAAATGACCCTGAGCAATAATCTCTGTAAACATTTCTACATTCGCTCCACACCAATCAGATCAAAGAGTCGATTCCTCCCCCTGCTCCACAGGACACGCCCTCCGAGCTGACGAAGCACGTGCGCGTTTTTAGCTCTATAGGCATGCTGGTGTTCTTTAGACGGGACGTTGCTGCGCACACACACACACACACACACACACACACACACACACACACACACACACACACACACAGACACACCGGAAGAAACATCACAACAACTCTTTCTCCGAAGCATTCCTAACACGCTGACTGTAAGGGCAATATATTAAATATGTAGCTATACGCTGTAGGCGAGGAGCGCATTCTGTTTCTCCAGCAGCAGACGGTAGGGGGCGCTGTCCTGCACGCAGCCGGGGGAAAGACGGAGAGCATCAGAGGTCATTCTGGGCCAGACTCTGGATCAGTCTGCACCAGTCGGCCCGCTTCTGGGTAATGTAGGCCGGGGTGATGATCTGCACGGGGAGGCGGGGGGAGCCCTCCAGCCTGACCTTCTCGCACAGAGCCTCGGCGATGCAGATGACGTACATGCCGCAGTCGTAGCTGTTCTGCTGCGACGGGCATGGCTCCTCCACGAACAGCGCTTTCCTCCTGGGGCCCAGGAAGGGCTCCAGCTTGCTGGCGATGCGCCGCGCGTGCAGCGAATTGCTGCCGTTCTGAGAGTCGTAGTGCGCAAAGTAGTTGGAGTGGTGATGGTAGAGCAGGAGGCTCCAGTGGGACCCGCCGGCCGTCTGGTTGGAGTTGTCGTTGACGGCCAGGAAGACCCAGCGGCGGGACGGGAGGTCCAGAGGCTCCAGGCAGAGGGCTAGCTCGTCGGGACAGGGGGCACACTTGATGAACTGGGTGACCTCTGGGCTGATGAAGATGACGGCGTCTCCCAGGGCTCTGAAGCGCTCGTTAACCAGGTATTCAAAGGCAAAGCCGATGACCTGGTCGTTAAGCCAGTAAGGTCCTTCCAGTAAGGAGACGTCAGAGCGCCGCAGCAGGCTGTCCTGGTAGCTCAGCACCACAGGGTCCATCGTTAGGCCTGGGAGTCTGGAAGGGAAAGCCGCTGGTTAGGGTTGTGCCAAGCAAAGACGGTAAGGGCTTCGTTACCGTCGACCATTCTGCGATTCCCTCTGAGGGCTCCAGTCCCTGAGCAGCTGTGAGGAGGCCCCCTGACAACGTGAGCACACCTTTACCATTAGCTGTTTTATTCAAAGCCTTGTTACTGAAAGTGCTGCGTTTAATTCCTCAAGTTAAGCAGATTTTTTTTTTTTTAAGAAATCAAATAAGTAAAGTTTTCAAGTGACTACATAATTAAAATCAATTATGTGTAACAAGGCTGCACAGACTCAAGGTTTCTCTAACAAGTAGAAACATTTTTTTGTTTCAATTTCTGTTTTTTTTCCCCCTATTATAGTCAATTATTATGTTGAGAAAAAAAAAAGCCCATAAACAGACTCCACTTTGGTTTCAAGGCACTATTTTCACTGCTTTTAGTGGCACTGAAGTCTTAATTTACAGCAAGTAACGAGATTTTAGCTGATTAAACGGGCTATAACAAGTCAGTTGACAGACGTTTATACGAATCACTAAAAATACATTCACCAGCCATGGTATGGTGAATATTTTATGCCCCCCCCCACGACCTATTAGATTTAAATGTAAATTGACGGACATCAATCTGCGTTTTTAAAAAAAAAGCTGCAGCAATGCTCATTTTTAATCTACAACATGTCATCTGGTATAATTTCTACACATGCTTATTTTCTCTTCTAGGTTAAAACATTTGTTTTGAAAAACAACAACAACAACAACAGTAACACTGATCTAGTTTTAAAACTTGATCCATTGATCCAGAACTACTGTGATCATGAGGATTCTTCTTACTTCCCATCTGCCTCTAAAACCAACAGATCAACTGGGAAAAGGACTGAATAGAGACAAATTTGTTAAAAATGCCATTTTTATATAGTCAAACAGTGAGGCTGGCCACAGCAAACTAAGGTGAATGGTTCTGGAAATAACAGTAATGACCACGAATGAAGCTCTGTTAAAGTTTGAACGTGTAAAATGATTTCAAAGCCTCTAGTTAAGCTTTAAGAAAACCAACTGATCCTGCATCTAAAGGAGATGGACTTGGTTCATTCCAGTTTTTGCTAAAAAAAAAATACAAAAGAAACTCATTTTATAAGCAGTTGGTGGTATTTAACGTGGTTACACTGGTTGTCTGCTGGGTCATGAACCCCCGAAGAAGTGTCGCACTGCTGCACTGCGTTAGTTGTTTTGTTTGTTGGCAGGCAGTTAAGAGCCAAGGGTCTGTTAGCACTAGCTAGCCAACCGCTAGCCCCACCACCTCACGAAGCTAAAATAACTAATTCTAACCTACAGAACACGTGAGCTATACATCGACACTTTAAAACGGAGGCTCGGTTTCACGTTCCTACCTATGAAAGACGTATTCAAACCACGGACATCATGAAAAAAGCACTGTTATTCCTCATTGCTCTGGCTAACACGAGCCGCATCTGGACAGTGGGAGGAGAAGCTCGCCTCTGATTGGCTCCGTACATCCGGGTATCCGGGGCGGGTGGTGCTGTAACGGAAACCGTTTTAGACACAACACCTAAGCACAAATATTTAATAATGCCTCTTTTTGATACTCATATCACATGCATTGAGTCTAAATATCTACCAGTTGTCTAAAACCCCTTAACTAACGCCCAAAAGGAACTCAAGAATGGCTCATATACTTCCGTTTTACGTAATTTAAAACACGGGACGTTTCATTGACTTCACTGTCGCTATTTTTTTTTTATTTACTTCCCGTTGTCATGGTGTTTCATTTGTCCTTGTCAGCGCCCCCGTTTTTTCAATTATGTTTACTGAATGACTAGTGCAATACATTTCATATTTTAAAAAATGAATGCCTGACATAACATGTGTGAGAAATAAATAGATAAATAAAAAAATACAAAATTATTTGTTCTTTTTTTGTCTGTAGAACTGTAAGACCCTTCAATTGAGTTAACCTAAATTTACAAGTACATGCATGCAAGGGTGCATATCCTGGATACTACTTTTACGGGTATGAATCTTTGCTGATAGAATAATAAGGTTGATTACATATCTATTGACAATTATGATCATTTTAAAGATCAAAACAGTATAAAACCTTTAACAATGTTTTCTGCAACAAAAATACACAGATTATGCCAACAGTTTTGACCAAAAGAGCAATAGCCTACCAAAGAAAACGTAAAACAGATTCTGGGTGAATCTTACATAAACTACAGTTGATATCAACATTTTACTTTGGGTGTAACTTTGGAAAGATATGTTCTATGAATGAGTGTAAAACAAATGTCAATAACTTTATTAGGTAGTGATTAGGTAGTGAGGAGGTTTCTTTCCACGTTGTATCATCTACAAACACAGTCCTAAAAGGAAACTGCATTGGCTACAGTGGTCATGTTTTACTGAAATAAAGCTCAAATAGATGTGTTATTATTTTTAGAGTGATTAGAAAAAATATATTTTACCAGTGGAAGTGTAAAAATTGGGACAACAAAGGCAAGGGTTGGATATGAACTCCTGGCTGACTTTGTAAACAGCATATTAACAACTGTTTTTTAAATGTGATGTGTCCTATTTTTCCATATAAAGAGGATTTTTTTTAAGAGTTTAAGTTGTTGCAGATCCCATAATGTGCAATGTGAGACGAGAGCTGCCAGCACCCTTCCTCTCAATGAGAGATATCTTGAAGAAAATTTTATTCATACTTTTTTCTTGCTCCTATAGTGACCCATATTCCTTAAAATATGGAACCGCTTTTTTATCTGGGTATTACAAATGTCAGATTTGGAGCAATCTTAGCCATGAGTTTGCATGTTTTAGTAGCCCTACACAGGTGAAGCCCCTGTTCTTTATTATTATTATTATTTTCTTTTTTTGTGCTTTCAAACACAGTTCTGACACTCATCGACAATACGTTTAAAATAAATGAAGCAGACATGGAGATGCAAAGCTGGTGAAAGCGGAAATGATATGCTTCTAACAAAAAAAAATAAAAAAAAATAATCAACGACTAACATTTTTTAAATGAGCTGCAGGGTGGTAATTTGACTGATTAATTGGAATTACTGAAGTTTGTTTTTTATGGGTCATTTCCAACTACAGACAGCAGAGGCAGACCTGTACTCATACAGGGTCAAAGTTAATTAATCCGATTTTTATTAAGAGACCTATTCAGAGTGGCACGTCACAAATCTTTGCACTTTTTTTTGGACACCGTTCCCTGTTGCCATAGGGATAACGTCTTAAAGAAAAGAATGTGCAGCTTACTCACACCTTTCTTCACTGCATTTCCACACAAAACAGCAACACAACAACAGCAAACTTTAAATGCTTTGTAAGGTGCTCAAAACAATCAGAAACCTCCACACCTTGCACTTACAAAGTATATGCCAAAAAATGTGCCAGAAAAATTTAAATTATATGTCATCGTCAAAACTCATACAAAAAATTCAACATGTAATTGCGTTATACATTTAGATTTATTTATGGTAATTAAAATAAATTGGAAAAAAAAAACAAAACAAACAAAAAAAAAAAACAACAACGTGGGACAATCTCTTCAACTGGATTTTTTTGGTGCGTTCCATTGTTGTGTGATGCTGGGCCGTGCATGGGGATGATGTGACACTCAAATTGAGCAAATCCTTTTTGCAAGTAAGGAGAAAAAAAAGCTTTTTTATTTTTGAGGGGTCAAGCTTTTATTAACAAGCCAAGTGGAAAATACTGCATTTTTCTCCATTGCATTGTATAGCAGTATGTGTTCAGCAACTTGCTTGGTTAACGTCACCAAATGCCAGATTTTTTAACCTCTAGTGAGTTAAAAACTGACAGAAGTGTTAAAAGGTTTCTCCCACAGCTTTTACAACTTTTCTATATGTTGCAACTGTATTCCTGTCTTCAGAGAAACTTGGAAAATACAACGTTTGACTGCAAATAGACATGGAAAATCAAGCAACTCAAAAATCCAATATGGCTGCCCATGGGTTAAAAAAAGTTGTGAATGTCACATGAAGACGTTAGGAATTTGCAATTCTAATGGTGTGATTCTTATTAAATTATCCAAACATATTTAAAAGCCTGAACATCTTCGGGTAAACATGCTCCTTCGGAGTGTGAATCCTTTGAATGTATTGTTAATCAGAGGTAGCCTGGTCGCTAATTATTACGCGAGGAACGCATTTACGTTGGACGTGACTTGATTCCGCACACTGAAGTTCAAACTCCCGAGGTGCTTTGAACGCAGCATCTCGCGCTCGGAGCGCGTTCTGGTTCGCCCTCCCTCGGGGATTTCTCTCTCTCCGCCCATAAGCCGCGTGAACGCGCCCGAGTGGCCGCACACTGATTAGCAGGCGGCGGAGAGTTGTGAGGGAGCGAGCCGCGGAAAGCTGCTTTTTAAAACTGCATTCAAACTGCGGACGCGCTCGGATAAAAGAAAGAGACTGCCAAAGTGCTCGCCGTGGACTTGAACATTTTCGAGAAGTTTAGTCGGAAAGCTGCGGAGAGAAACAAGCAAGCAAAAAGCAACTATTCAATTCAGCGGCGTATTGCTGGGAATTAAAGGCAGCCAATTTGCGGGGCTACGAGCGTGTGTGACTGTGCAGCTTAGCCCGCCTTAGGAAAAAAAAAAGAGGAGCTCAAGGCTTGCTTTGAGTGAACTTCAACACTCGCCTGGAGGTAAGAGATGTTTGGCTGTTTGCTGCCGAGCTGGAAGACAGCCTCCAGAACCCAGTGAATCACTGCTAGTCCTTCTGACTAACTTGTTCTTCTGATCTGCGCTTATTTGCAACATTGTTCTCAGCTGTCATTCGTTTACGGTGTGTGTCTGTAACAGATAGCTTTTTATCCAATGATTAGCCCCCGATTAAAGGCGTGTGTGTGTGTCTGTGTTTGTTTGTGAGTGAGATGTGAGCACTGTAACAAGTTCTGTCTGCTGCTACAGGCTGCTCGCTTTTGCATCCCCCAGGCAGCAGATGAATCCTTAAAATACGAGCTTGATCACTTGTCCACATGCCGGTGTGCATCATCAGCAAGCATCGCAGTTTTGGAACTGGCCGCATCTGGACAGAAGAAGAAGAAGAAGAAGTGGACACTGAAAGTGGCCAGGACATTATGGCACAGAGCTCAGGAGCACCAAAAGCCAGCGAAGTGCTACATCATTCAGGGTCACTGGGAGCTGGCAGGCTTTGACTGCAGTCTGGTGGGGCGGCTGATGTTTGCATGTATTATTCAGTAGAGGTCAGACTACAGTGCAGTGCAGGCGACTCTTCCTGCAGAGCAGCTGGGACTCTGAAGTGAGGTCTGATGAGGTGAAGAAGATGCTGAATCACGGCTGCTGCCCTGCAGGATGTCCACGGATGGAGTCGACAGCAGACGGCAGACTGCCTGCGTCTGAGCAGGGAGTTTAACCGCTCTCTTTGGGTCTCATTTTAAACACTCGCGTACAGATGCACCAGTCGGAGCTTTCAGACAGATATCGACTTTCCTAGCCGATATCTGGTTTTCCGATTCCAATTATGACCAGTTCTGAGTTGTTGTTGTTGTTGTTTTCTGAGGACTAGAAAAGACAGATCAATAAAAGAACTCCATCTTCCTAGATGGAGGTAGCGAATCCAACTTCTAAAGAAGGAATTGCAATTTGTGCATTGCTGTATGTCCACTTTACCCTTACCCAACTCTAATTTAACTAGGGTTCATCAAAGTACATGTTATTGGATGATGCATTTATTAGCCAAATAATTGTGCGAGTTCTTAGCTTTGATTCACATAATGAATAGAAAAGAAAATCCTTATTTGGCCACCCAATCGCAGACCACGTCCAATCAAGGCAAAACTGGCCTATTTATTGTTCTTTCTCTACATTCGTGACAGCTTGATGTTTTCTGATTGTGCGTGTGAAAGATAAGACCCACCCCTGACTATTTTTTTTTGTTTTTTTTTGTAGCCGGCCTGTTATGCGTCTCTGTGCTAAAAAAGCGATGAATGGTCCGAATCATGCTCGTTTATTTGTTGAATCGTTAAAAACAAACCACGACAACAACAAAAAAAAAGCCCCCGGGGCGTACAGTAAACCTCCTCGCTGCGAGGTTCCACTGCAGGCCGCTCAGATGGGCGCAGGTGACGAGAGCGGGGTGAGTCTGTCCTGCAGGAATGTGAGCTGTGAGAAGACACAGCTGCTGTGAGCCTCAGAGAGCCTGGACTCAGACTCCAGCAACTGCTCCCTGTTGACATCTGACACCCTGCAGGCCCCGGGTCTGCTATTTCTAAAGGGACTGGCCAGAGTTTTCTGTCCCGTCGTGGTGCGTTTCTGCGATACAACAGACGCCGCCGGGGGGAGAGCAGTGGCTTAGGAGATTGGGAAAGCTCAGATTTGAGTCTTTCGCTGGTGATAAATGCTGCCGTTGATGGACGCTGTCGGCCTTCCTGCTGGGAGCACAGTTCTTCCAGCTTTGAAGCGAATGTCCTCACGCGTTTGTAAGGAGGCAAGCCTGATGTCGAACGATACGCTGACTCTTGTAAGGAGGTTTCAGATTGAAACGTGACTGTGTCGTGTGACCAGGGCTTTTAAAACGGAGGTTGAATAGATCAAGTTGTTAGATTAAGAACCCCATACTCCAGACTGCTGAACTGCTGAAGCCACGAATGGACTCTGTACCACATTCGTAAACTACAGTTTTTAATAATACTCACCTGTACACTGTGAAATCGCACACTGTCTATTTTCCCTACGTTGTTGAGATTGTTTACATTTCAATTGATTACAAAAATCACCGCTGCACCTTATCCTGCAATTTACTATGACGTTCTCAGGCTGTATGCAAACGTAATTTCGTTCTGTACGCACTCTGTGCATACAAAATGACAATAAAGTTGTCTAAGTCTTAAACGTGAATCCTCAGGTTCACCCTCCACAGCCTCAGCCGAAGGTTTTGAAACGGACAAATCTGGCTTTTCCATGCACTTTACCTGCCTCCATTTTTAAAGGCTTGCTGGGAGTCACGGCTGCTGTAAAGAGAGTGATCGAATGAAGTGCGCTCAATATCCACTTGACGAAAATGAATCACCTAAACTCAACGTGCTCCGTGTGAACGGGGACAGAGTAGCTGCTATCACTCTCATTCTCAGCCAGCGACTAGAGCGGAGGGGTCGTATTTGAGCCTATGTGTCCTCTCCTAACTACGGTTACCTCCGGGGGAAGCACGTACTGCCCTTAGCCCAGCAAGTACCAGGACCGTCTCCTATGAGGGAGGGTCTCGTCTCAGTGTCTAGGACATATTGGGAATGGCCCGTCCGCAGAGGACAAGGAGCACCCTGAGGCCGTGCATGTGTGGGGTTGTCCAAGGTAGTGGGCTCAGCCTCTGGTCTGCCTAAACACGCTGCAGTAAAGCGATAACTAAGTGGACCAAGGATCAGAGAGTTTAAATCCGTCAGCAACAAACTCCTCAGATTGAGAACCCATCGAGGTTTTACTTAAACTTCCATGGATCTCTGAATAAAAGTTAATAAAGCCTATACGGTGTTCATCATTGAATGTCTGTATGCTAAAAAAGCCTGGAGAGTAGACCCGCTGCACTTAAAGCGTCTGAAACACAAAATCTGTGTAGTCAGATACAAATATTTAATTAATGTTTTTTTTTTTTAAATGACTAACATGATATTAGCACTGTAAAGAGGGACATGTGGAGTTATGCAAGTGATTAGGCCGACAGGTAGATGGAATATGTGCGGTTAGCCTGAGTGGGTCAAAAGGTGATATTATCACTTGTTTTTATGCCCATAGCTTGCTCTGCACGCTATTAACGAATGTTATGGCAATACATTACAATGTTACTGTTACCAGACTGAATCGTTCCGAACTGTTGTTGTTTTCAGGCTATCTGTCCCGATGTTCTGTTCCATGTGGCATGAAACACAAATATTGTGCGTGGAGTCAGTTTGTCTCGTTCCGCTTCTTTCACAGGCAGAAAGACGCGGTGATGTATAAAGCACCGCTCGCTATCACGGTAACAGATAAATGAAGCGGCGAACAGTGGTGTTTAGTCATGTGTAAAAATGGCTTTAGTGGAACAATGAATCACTTCAGGTTTTGTCACCTCTTGCATCATCTCCTGCCAGCCCGTCAGACCTGATGTGTGGCCTCCAAATGAATGAACAAGCCGGATGTCTCTGAAGCCGAACATGTCACTGAACTATGTTTCAGCCTTAAGACAAAAATACTAATTGGTTCCTCCAGTAGGGAGGAGTTACAAACCCTGAAAACAAATGAATGCTTAATCTAAGTTTTACAGTTTCACCCTGAGAATCAAGCATACATTTCAAGTGCATTTATGTTAGGAGAAATAAATCCCACATTTATAGTTTGACGTTTTTAAACTAGCTACAATCATTGGCCAATCCTATAACTCCTATAAAATATCTAAAGCAACATGAAACGATTTAAAATGGCAATTACAGATAAATATTGGACGTGAGTAGTCATTATTTTAATTGCTAAAAAATGGTCTTCTAGTAGAAAGGAATTATGCATAATCTCTGGTTGGAATCAGTTTTAGTGACATTTTAAGTATTTCCTTGAAGGCCCAATGAGCACAATTTCATTATTTTAGATTTGAGAAGAACTAAAGGTGTCTTTTTAGATGGATTATGGTTAAACGTCACACACTATCTCTCTGTGTTGTTCTTCATTCTCTTGTTTACGTAGCCGGGCTGGCCGTGCGTGCCCGTATGTGCACGTGAACAGCTGCCTCCTCCCTGCCCATAAAATGCTACTGCCAGGCACAAAATGACGGAAAGCACACCCAAATCAAAACTTTCTCTTGCTAACAGTATCGTAAAGTTATGAGATACTTACGTCTTCACTTCACCTGTTCCTCTGAAAGGTGATGCTGTTCTGCTGTGTTTTTATCCTTTCGAATAGGCTCATATGAGCCAATGGATGAGAAGGGGAAATGGGTGCTGAGTGCTGGAGCGAGATAGAGAGAGGCGTGGCTTGATACTCATGTTGTTTTGGTTTACAGACATTTCTCTAGCTCCCCTAGTGGTGAAAATCACATATTGCTGTAACTGTTGTGCTTCTTATCTACTATTCGCCCTTTTTCCAAATTCATGGCCTCACTTTTTACCCACGGATCACTATTTTGTCGTACTTTTACATTGCGCCTGTAAAATAGCAAATAAACAAACAAAAAAACGAACTGATCCCCATGCAGTAAACCATCCATTTATTTCTTTTTCTAGTTAAGCCATTTGATTGTTTAATAAAAATGCTCAAATCTCAGATTTATGTGTGTATTGCTTTCCATAGATTTTGGTTCTCCTCTGTTTCCATTGGCTGTGGTCCTGATTCCTGTTTGGGCCAGTAGACATGAAATAGGAAAGATTATTACCCCTGATTGTAACTGTGAGTAACCTCCTGATGGTAGCCTCTCTTCACTACATTTCTCTGCTGTAGATGGCATGCAGATTATGGAAAAATATGTTAAACGTAAGTTGGGTGCAAAGTGACGAATGGTGGATACTAAATGTCTTGCATCGGATGGCTCCTTTTTTTCCGAAAAAAAAACCCCCTCTAAAATGACCAAAATAAGAAATAAATTGAATATATTAGCGTGGAATCTGTTATTCTCTTTTAAACTGAGGCAGCAAACTCTATCACCGTTACAGTGAAACACCCCCATCCTCATCCTGAACCTGTTTCTTTCTGGACTTTTGTTTTGCTTAGATGGGGGGGGGGGGGGGGGTTAAGAATCACATGCTGCTTTGCTCACATGATCAGGACGTCTCTGGCTGGTGTTGTGGCGGCATGATGGAACTGTATGGTGTAAGCGATTGGCATGCGCATGAAGTCATCAAAGAGGGACCTGCTTGTGTTGCGCCGAACAAAGCTCTCCTTTCTTCAGCAGGCCATTATGTGAGTGAGGCTTTGGCCTCACAGGCTTCCTCACATTTTGCGTTTCCTCTCATCATCTCACTGCTGCTGCTAACAGTAGCTGCCGGGAGACACTTGCTCTGCTATTCCTTAGCCTAAATGAAACCAAATTGTTCGCTTAGATGTAAAAAGAAACTGCTGCTATTAATATGTTGATGGGCAGCTTGTTCCACACTTTGTGGTGTATGTTACAGAGTTTCATTCTAATGAGACCTTACAACACTGTAAAAGTCAAGTGTAGTGCTTGTTTCCTTTTTCTCTAAGGTATGTCTACCAGCTTTGAAATTCCTCAAACTATCATTTTGTTTCTATTTTGTTTTTGATCTTGCTCAGTCAGATTGAATAGAGGCCGTCTGTGAACAGCCATTCAAGCTGCTGTGAATCTCTCCAGCTCCTCCAGAGTTACCATGGGCCTCCTGACAGCGTTTCTGAGTACTTGTGTAATGTTTATGCCGCGTCAGCTTAGGTTGAGCATTTATGGATGGATGATTTGTTCAGGGCCGAGATGATGAAAGGTTCGGATCCTGTTTTGAAGCCTCACATTTTGCTTTACCTTTCTCCACAACTTTGTCCCTGTCAGCCATATTCTTTGGTCATAATGATGCTTCAATAAACTCACGTATTCATACTGATTTGAAATTATGTGAAATGCATTCGTTTAACTAAAATTTTACTATATAGAGAAAACAAATGAGGTTGGATACATTTGCACACTGTTTTGTAAAAGTATTGAAAGCCATGTGTAATTTTTCTTTTGACTTCACAAATATGCTTGTTTTTATTTTGATCTGTTAGCTAAATCCAATAAAAACACATTGTATCTTGTGGATACCGTGTCATGAAGTACATAAAACCATGGGGGTTAAGAGCTATGGATACTTTTCCTAAGGCCCTGTGCAAGGTCAATTTTGAAAAAATAGCAGTGGTATGGTCAGTAGCAGCTGTGCACGTTGCCTAACGGGTTAAATGTCAGAAGCTCATTGAGACGTCCCCTGAAACTGAAGCTATATTTTGCTGAATTTGTGCGTGTTGTGTTACAGCGGTGGCAAAGCTACTGGCCCCCCACAGCCTCTCAGCACAGACATGACAGGGCCCGTGGTTAATCCCCAGGCATTTGCTGCTGTGTTCTGGTGCACAAGCAGTCCTGCCATGAGACCACTCACACTGTCGGTTCGTTTTTTTGGTAATTTACACGTATAAAAATGGGGTGAAAATTGCCTATTTGACCTATTTTAAGCTTTGATGAGGTTTATGTCTGGGATGGTTTAGAGTTTTTCCCTCACTAGTGCTCTGTTCCTCTTATCTGTGAGAATTTCTGGCAGTCCACAGTAGTCTGTTTTCTGTCAGAATGAGGCGAAAAGGGGAAGAAGAGTGGAGATAGCTGAGAAAAAATTGATAGCAAACAAGCCTTGATAAGATAGATTTTGATTTTGGCCTTCTTAATGCTCACTAATGGCAGGTATTTCTCTCTTGCCTAAGCTAATGTGCAGTTAGCTCTGTGAATGAGCAGATGATATAGGGCTCTTGGAGATTAAACTTGAATCCTGTTTTTCACCATTATAGTGAAAATTGGAGTTTCTTCTGGCAAATTAAAATGTAGATAGACTAAATAATGTAACCATCTTGATGGTTTGACTTTTGGTATGAGTAATTGTATGACTTTTGTGCTGGACGTAGAATCGTGGGTCACCCCTGGCTTGGCTGCCCTGTCCACATGTGTTATGTGAAGGGTTATGAATGTGTCTCCAGAGGCATTTTGTGTGGGGTCCTCAATAGAACAGGGTGCTGCTGCGGTACTTTTTGCAGTCCTTGTGTAACCAGAACAAGAACTGTGGCTGAACTCTTTGCAAAATGTCATGCTTGTTACTCCTGTGAATTGGACTCGGACCTCCACTTGTCCGTTATCCTGGTTGTGCTGTTCGTGAACAGGCTCTCCAGGTGTCCTTATGGAAAGAATTGACTCATTTGCTTGGTTTTTCACAGATTATATGGCTCTGCTGCCATCTCTAAACCATGACCTTCAACACGTAACGATATGTAGACTGGAGCAATGCGTAGAAAAATGTGAAGAAGCGCAAGGTGGATTGCTCCTTCTGGGTCAGGGAAGTCTGCTGGAGAGACTGCATTTCTTTGACATAGTTTAGTTCGTATTTTTGGTCTCTTTTGTGGCGGGTAAGCCGTGCTGAGCAGGTGAGCTATGAAAGGCATCCAGCTGATCTAGCTGTTGAGATGGAGAATTTAAGCCTGTGTGAGCTCAGTAGGACTTCATGTGAAGGGTTGGGCTGTGCTGACCTTCTCAGCTGAGACAATAAGGTATTGTTCAGAGACGGGGCTAAGGAGTTTCTGGTGCTTATTTCTTTGGATTATTGATCTGCTTTAGTGGAATAACGGCATGAGGATTCAAAAAGTACATCTGCATTGTTAGGTCTGCAACTATGGAATGCTATAGCGTTCTCTAATTGATTTGAGTATTGAGCCGCATAGGACTGCATTCTCAATTTGCCTTTACAATGTCTACCAAAAGTATTCATACCTGTTAACTTTTTCACTTTTTGTCCCATTTAAAAGGATTGTTTGGAATAAGTAACCAATGACAGAATATTTTAGGGGCTACATGGTGGAGTAGTTGGCAACCCTGGTGCCTTGGAGGAACACTGGGATTTGAATCCTGGTTTGGAGCTGGCATGTTCTCCCCGTGAATGCGAGGCTACTCTCTGGGTACTCTGATTTCTTCCAACAGTCTAATAGCGTGAACGTAAAGTTCACTGGTTATTCTAATTGCCCTTAGGGGAGTTTTATCACTAGAACAATGCAAAGATAGACAATGTTGTTCACTGTGGGAGGTGTTTATTGTGCTTCCCTTGTCTTGTCCACCAACTCGACTCTTGGTCGCACTTTTGCTGGTGCAATGGCTCGATACCCTGACCCTAACGCTGAGCTACAGAAACCATGCTAAATAACACAATACCTTGCTTCTATCTGGAGTTGCCAGAGGGCATTCAAACTAAAGAGTCAGTCTTCAAAGAAAAGTCTGAAGAGCTTAGATTAAGCTCGCAATGCCTGGAAGTAGTATTTCAGAATGTTGATTTTAAAAAATTTCCTTCCACCGTTAACCAACATATTTCTGGTTCAAGCACAGTTTCCTCCACTTTGTCCTTCAATGAGCAGATGATGTAAAATAAACCATAAGGTCTCCGCTCTATCTGTTCCCTCAGTACACATTCTCACCAGTATGTCCCGTCATTCCCCTGTTCGAGGCAGGCAGCCAACATCAGCGTTATCATCACACAGCAGCTCATGCTGTCTCTCCGTGGGCTGCGGCTCCGACTGAACCACCGGCTCAGATTTCAAACGGCCTCCGATCTGCTGAGGGCAGAGAGACGGCAAGTTATCCCCCATCCTAAGAGAAGACAGCGAGAGCCTCTGTAACGCTTCTCTGTAATTACAGGTCGAGATTTTTCCCCCTAATAGGCTAAACAGATGTGCTTGGGGTAATTCTGCAACTCAGACCCAGCGCTGCACTGGATGTCCTCTCATTACTATCAGCTGACAAACGTCTGTGTGTAAAATTTGGATTAAAGGTTTTTACTGTTACTGCTGCGCTCCAAATGGTTTCAAGCAACTCCTAATTTGGGTGTTGACTGCCCATTTGTTACATTAGACAGGGCTTCAGAAAACATTTCTTCCGTTTGATTGGATTTAATTGACCTTGACAATGACGTGTTCTGGATTTGTCATTTTTATATATAACTAATGCCTTGCTTTTTAACTGGAGTGTGTAGACTATTTTCTGTCCACTGCACTGGAACTATTTAAGGTATTTCACAAAGTTTTTGACCCTTTGTGAATTGGGTAAATAAAATAACAATAAATTCAAACTTGTTCACCCAGTACTTGATTTTTTTTTTGTTTTGTTTTAGAAATTAATGAGATTGCGTGATTTACAGAAACGTTCCACATTGGAAAAAGAAATGTTGCCAGTTATGCAGTGATAGACTAAAGGCAACATGACATTTATGTTCAACCTGATTGCCAACTTCTATTTGCGCCTAACCTTCAAGCAATTATTCTCCGTTAGCATTCCCTTACTATAGGCTACTTTTGGAAAATTACTGTATCCATTCTTAAGTACTGGGATGCAGTAGCTTGAATCATTACTCATAAACTACTTGGTATGTTATTGTCAACCGGGGAATTTGCATTCCGTGGTTTTTGTTTGTTTCTGTCTGACCTCCAGTCCAGTTTGACTGCGCCGTACAGCCTGACACAGCATCTGCTAAAATGGGAATATGCGTGTATTTTTAGTCCAGCGGAGAGCCACCTCTGGCACGCCGCTGAAACATGCTGTGGCTAGTTGGAATCGTCTCGAGTGACTGCGATTATCTCAGATTAATGCCACCCAGCTGCTCCAGGTGGAGTCCAGCCTCTGGCATTGATCCTCTCTTCGGACATTCACGTCAGACTCTGCATATGTAATGTTGCTTTTTACATCCATGTATTACATGATGTCCAGGTTTTTGTGATCTTTTAAAAGAGAAGTTTGACCCGTTTTTCAGTTCAACTTCCAGGGAACCTCTGAACTTAAAAAAAATAACAACAAAGAACTAAAACTAATAAAGACTGAGCAAACAGCAGCTGTTGATGTGCCCTCTGTCTGCTGGAAAACTTTATTGCAGGGTGGTGCACTTTTCCCACTCAATCAGCCAAATGACTGTGTCATATTGATGTTTCCAGAGCTAGAAGGGAGTCTGAAAGGAAAAACATTTTTCCACTCACTACAACAATAAAACATGAGCATGACGTGAGCCCAAAAGCAACGGCTTGTTTTAGACACATTTCAACCTAAACCACAGATTTTACATTACATTTTATATTAATTAAAAAAAATTAATAAAAATGTTAAATTATGACAAAATGGGTGTGTTTGGTAAATAGGAGTTTGTGGGAATCTAAAAACAGGATTATCTTTATTATCCATCCATTGTCTATTCTCACTTATCGTTGCAGCGCCGGGTGCCTGTCTCTAGCGCTCATTGGGTGAGGTACGCCTTTGGACAGATTCAAGTTAATGTTTATTGTGCAAGGGTATTACATCTTTATGCAACTTTTTTTTATAGAGTAATACTTTAAGTTTAACAAGCTGAGTATGTGGTTAATTCAATTCAAATCAGTTTATATTGCGCCAATTCACAACATGTCTTCTCAGGGCACTTCAAAATGTCAATTCAATCAAATCATCCACAGATTGGTCAAAAAGTTTTCTACCTTAAAGAAGCCCAGCAGATTGCATCAAGTTATTGATTTGCAGCATTCACTCCTCCACTAAGAGCATATAGCCAGTGGACAGTCATCTGCATTGTCGTTGACTATGCAGCAATCCCTCATAGTGAGCATGCGAGGGGAAAATTCCCCTTTTAGTAGGAAGAAAACCCTCCACCAGCTGCTTAACAGACATGCCACCTGTAGCTCGCCAACTAGTCATATTCAATAATTTAGAACATTATAGAAAAGTAAATTTATTTCAATAACTCAATCTACTAAGAGAAACAGATTATATAGATGAACACAAACTGAAGATGTTTTAAAGCCTTTATTCCTGTTATCGTTTTTTTTCCACCTCCAGCCAATAAAAACACATCGTTTAAGATTAGAATTCAGACCAATAAAAAGCATAATTTTTCATGCAGAAATTTTTCATTTTTAATGAAAAATTTGTTTAATACCCTTTTCACAATTTTAGCGTGGGTGTTACATGTGCTATAGTGCCAAGGCTAAAGTGCCACAGTGTGGGTGTGTGCGTGTTTGGGAGGGACTTTCGAGGAGCTTCTTGCGAAGTATGACTAGACGCAGGCAAAACAAACCTTTTTAATTTTCTTGCCACCCTGGCAACAAGAACAAATACTTTGGTTCTCGCGGCGTATGCAGCAAGCTTAATCCCAGTATCTTTTCTTCCAAGCAGCTGACCAGGCGTGTCCAGAGGAGTACTGCTCTGTCACATGTGATGGGAGAAAACCTTGGTCACTTTGGTAACTTTTCTGTCACCTCCGTAGGTACAGTACCATACTTTTTCCTTTCCCTCAACCTTTCATTAGTATGCTTGGATAGAGCACTCTGTGAGAAACCTTTTTCTTTTGTGGCTCACAAAGGTTGTAAAGTGACAACTTTCACATAAGCTGCCTTCCTTGTGATTCTGTTAGCAATTACATAACATTTAACTGTTTAAATCTTTTTTAATTTTAAGTTTCAAATGACGTATAAAAATAAACCTTTTCACAATTTTGAGACACACACGTTTGTGGTGATCACTTTGTGACAGCTGGATACAACATTTGCTCGTGCCGCAGCTTGTTCCAAAGATTGTAAACAAGATGTTTCGCTTTCTTGGAGAGAAAGTTAAAACCTTGACATCAGATTATTACAGAACCTTTATTCAATAACAATGGCATGGGGCTGTTGTTGTTGAAGCCCCCATGGTGCAACACTTCCTGCTTCACCCATAGTGGCTGTCATTGTCCTAGGAGTGGACACAGGAAGTGGAAATCTCCATGGCAACATTAGAGGAGTGGTGCTGTTTACGCCAACTGGTGTTCTTTTATAGGCACCCCCCAGTTTGAATGTTTAAAACAGGGAGTCTCTGCTTTAATCATACTGGAGTATAATGGTTAAAAGGGTCTGGTTTGGTCGCTGTGTTCAATAAATAATGAAAATGGGAGAATAATACATTTGAAAGTTGTAGCACAAAGTGTGGAGGTTCCCAGAAGAGGAAAATGGACATGCTCCTGTTTCTATAAAGCTCCTTTTTTATGAGGGTCAGTTGAAATAAACCACCAGGTATTTACAGGCTTGATATTAAACTTTGCACTTAGAGTTTAAAAAATGACTATTGTAAATTTCAGCACGATTTCCTTGGTTTTCCGTTTTTAATGAAATTGAACAATAAACAGTTGACCAACCAGATCCAGCTCTGACTTGAGACTTTACTGACTGATGCAAACCAGAAACCTATGTTTTCCTCCAGTTATGTCCTTGGGACTTCAGCTGCCCAGTTGATTTCCTTCCTCTGTTTTCTCCCTCCTCTTTCTCCACGCAGCAACAAGAATTGGAGCCTGGACGGAAAAGACAGGCTCTGATTTTAGCGAGCCCCCTTGGCACTTCCTCCAGTGTCATATTTTCATGCTGGTGGTGTGTCACCTGCTGACGTTGGGCCAGAGGAATGTGGAGGGAGTTGGTGTCGGCCTGGGCGCTCCGTTCAGACTGACCTGCCTCAGATATCCGGTGCACCGTGCACGCTAAGAGGCCTACAGTCACTTTTAATTAGGGTGCCGACGGTGATTCCAGCACAGACTTGTTGCTGCATGTCATCAGGGCGTTTTGGTGACACCTAAAAACCACACAGCTGGAACTGTGACTGGATTTTAATTATCCCAATTATCTGCTATAAACGCTTTTGTTTGATACGATATTGTAATGCAACTATTGAATTTGTTGCATATGATACAGTACTGTGAGCAACTGTGGCAGGTGAATAGAAAGAATAGTCTTCTTACAATCCAAAAATTGTTGGTTCTTCCTACCAAATGTCATTTACCCCGTTTACACTACCCTTTTTTAATCGTGCCGAGACCAGTCCGAGCTTGGTAACTGAGATAACTATAGAGTGTAAATGGATCGCAAACTGAACTGAACCGAACCAGACACAACCACACCGCGCTAAATCTAGACCAGTTCGATGTGTGGGCTCTGCCCGGTTTTTCAGTAGCTCGGTTCTCAGATAACAAAGAGCGATGAGCAGACCGCGTCATCTCCTTACAGCCAGCTGATTAATTTTGCGGTTTGAGACATTGATAAAAATACTAGCTTCCCTATCGTGCCACACGGTTTCCAGTGATGATTCTGCTTAGCAGTGTGATGAACCTTAGCATCTGTCATTGTTTCCTGCATCTGTAAATCCTGATTAGACGTTCGTTTGTCTTATCCACGTCCCAAAAGCCGACTCAAGTAAATTCACCAAAGGTTGCCGTCTTCGCCTGACTCTCCGCAAAAAGCAATTATAACCAAGCATAACTTCCTGAATGTTACGGTCGCCGCCATTTTGATTTGCTTGAGTCCCTCCTTCAATCCTAGAGAGCAGTAGTACCGTAGATCGTCACTAGGAGGCGAGGAACCATGGTAGCGTGATGTGTAAATGGTCGTCAGAACCAAGCTAGGCACGGTTAACTGATCCATGCTTGGTCCGAGCTCGGCATGGATCGGTTTAACAAGGGTAGTGTAAATGGGGCTAATGTACCCCTGGGCAAGACATTTCAACCCAGGTTGCCAACTGTGTACATTTGTGAATGTGACGGGGTGACTGCGGCTCTTTAGTAAAGTGCCTGTGAGTGGTCGGTATGACTAGAAAAGCGCTAGATAAATTCAGTCAAATTACCCCTCAGTCCATTCACTGCACATCATTTTCTCTTCATTGGCACTGATCGGTTAGACAAGTAAAAGTCATGCATTTATCCTCATTCATGCATCAAAATATTTGTTGCTATCCTTTATTTGATTTTTATGAAGTTCAAAGTTAATGCAATGAATGCTGTGTAATTAAGACGTGTAATTAATAACAACAACAAAAACGGCATTTTACCTGGAGATCACAGACTAAAGCTGGTGTGGGGAAAAATTAGATTTCCTTAGATAGACTAGTACATCTGCAATACAAAGCTTAAAAATGTCTCCTGATGTCTACTCAGAAGATGTTTGCTTCTTTCAGTCTCCTAAAAGTAAATAAAAGGGCGATGTGAACCTAGATTTGCACAATATATTGAAATCACAATCAGACTCAACATGTGTGCGTGTGCAACACACCAATAGCAAAGGACTCCTTGGAGAAAATGTATTCCAAGTGTCTTGCATTCATACTCTGCATATCTATAATTTATAAGATGCGCTGAACGGACTAATCATTTTCAGCAACAATGTCGTAATGGTGTCCCTGTTAATATGCAGCCTTATATAGACCTTTATTCCTGGCTCTAATATCAGGCCTTGACGATTGGATCACATCTGGACAACTCTAAATACACTGCTAAAAAATTAGGTGAACACTTTTTTTAAAGGCATACTATGCAACATTTTTCAGTTAATTAACGTGTTCCATACCGTTTTGGATGATTAAATGAGTCATTTCAGGTCAAACAAAGGTTTTCTCGGCCGCCCTGGGGGTCTGTGGGGGAAATACCGCACTTGCAATTGCAAGAGCAGTCGGCCCGCACTCACAGAAGTCTCGCTTTACGGAGAGAACTCCATGTGTTTTTGCCCTGCCATTCACTATATGCACGCGCGAAAGCAACAACAAAGAACCGCGTGTTAACGTCAAATAAACATGCAAGCATATCGAGTTTTATTATTATTATTATTATTATAATCTTTTTTTTTTTTTTTTTTTTTTTTTTTTTTTTTTTTTTTTTATGTTGGCGAGACACTACCGCGGCTGCGGCTTGGCGAGGCGGCGGCTTGGCGAGGCGGTGGCGGTAGCGTCTCGCCAACATAAAAAAAAAAAAAAAAATAATAATAATAAAACTGGCGAGGCGGCGGCGGCCGCGGTCGCGGCTTGGCAAGGCTGCCGCCGCGGCCGCCTCGTCAAGATAGCGCTGCGGGAAGCTTGATGTTCATACCTTCACTGTGTTAGTCATTGTTTGTACTGCCGTTTTTTCCACTTTTCGTTGCGTTCGCCTGTCTGCTAAGCTCAAAACAACTGCGCCTGGCTGGAGAAACCAGAACAGCTGAGCATCTTTACGACAGTGCACTTTTACTTTCGCCCTCTGGGGGGAGCCTCGCTGGAAAATCAACCCCGGTTGCATAGTATACCTTTAATCATAGTAGAGTACCAAGTCAGTTATAAATATTGATCAACTCACTTCAGTAGTAGTGGAGGTTGCTAATCACTGTCGGCTGTTCTGATGTTAATGAAATTCACAGCAGGGCCTCTAAAGGGGCGACAATGAGGCGACCCCCCCTAAACAAGGGAGGGTTTCTGCAGGTGGAGGCCACAGACCTTTTCCTCTCCTCCATTTTTTTTACTCCCACTCCCACCATCATTGCTGCAGTCTACTGACCCCTGAAGCCACACAATGACTTTCCAAATGATTTTACTGTTTTACTCAGTCACCTTTCCACTCTTTCTCCAAATGTAATGTTAGTGTGGGACTTCAATTTACATTTGGACATTGGTAACCTTCCCCTCGCCAGAAACATTTTATTGTACCTGGAAATTTTTGGACTGAATACATTTTTCTCATTCACATCAAAGATGATACTCTGGATGTAGTCTGCTCTTCTGGTCTCACTCTTTTCAACTGCACAGCTGATTAACTTCAGATAACAATTTTCTCTCATTCAAAGGGGATATCCTGCAAAATTCACTTAGTTTAAATCCATTTTGTTGTTTCCGTGGAGTCTCAAGGAGTTTAGAAACTTGAATGTAGTCAGCCCATGTGGTGCGTAGATATCTTTATATTCTTTTTTGGGTCATAGTTTTAAAGCCATTTAGTTTTCTCTGTTCTGTATTATTTTTTTTAACAAATACGTCCCAATGTTTGCTGTGGAGCTGCCAAACAAGGTCCTGGACTACCAGCTTACCCGTGTTTACGAATCTGCCAGTTTTATTTCTCTGAGTGAAAAACATCAAGTGGACAAGTCAAAATGTTAGTTTGTTCATTACACTGTGCCCCAGCGTTCTACAGAACGTGCCGAATCGGGTGGAGATGAATGCTCTCCAACCTGGAAAGGGACGAGGTTTGAAGTGCCTCCTTTAAATTTAAAGAGACAGCACTCAAGTTGCTCTCTGACGCACCTTTTAAAATGGGTGAAAAGGGGAAACATGGGGGTAAATAAACCAGAAATTGAGACCAAAGTATTGCAGTTCAACTTTATATAGACCACAACTAAATTATTTCAATGTGAAAAGGAAGAGCTAAAAAGCATGGTATGTCCCCTTTAACATTTCCCTCCGTGTCTCTATAACCACGACACCACGCCTCATCTCGTTTCGTGCAGTAATATGGATACAGTATCCTCTTACATTTGTAGAACTCTGATCCCTGATTCTGTTTACAACTCAGATTAGCTGGCCTCTTAACATACAGATGGTTTAAACAATTTTCTTGTTCCAGAGTTCAAGACTTTGTGGCCAAAAATAACTTAAAAAAAAATTAGATTCCTGTGAATCTCAACTAAGCTGTCTTAATTAGGCCTGTATGATTTTGCCAATTTGCGATATAATTCAACCATAATTGCAATTACGATTTAATTTTGACTTTTCTCTGCACAAGCAACAAAAATGGTGTGTAGATGAAGATGTTTGTAAACAAGGACAGTTTAAACAGTTTTTATTAATCAGAATATTATTCAAGAGAATAGCTTTAAATTGAGTTGGACATCAATCTTTGTTGAACATAAAGTGCAACCAACAAACAAGTCTATGTATTAAACTGTTTGACCGCTACTTAATGCTGTGGGGAGATTCCTGAAAGATTCTGGTAAAATAAGTAAGTCTAGGAATATCATTGTGAGTTGGCAAATTTATAATTGCTGTTACTGTTTTAGCAAAGTGAGCAGATGAAACTCTTTACCCCTTGTTTTATGCAAGAAATCATTACATAAAAAAACAGAGGTATGCAGAAGTTCATAATTAGCTGGATTAGCAGTTACATGTTTTGGCTAGAACATAATGAGCTCTGGATGGGTTGACCTACTGTCGTCTCTGCAAAAGCCTTGAACAAGTCCAGCTGAGAAATGCGCAACTCTTGTCTTGAACATATAAAAAGTGTCTTTTATGAAGGTTAGTTGTTTTTGTTAGCCAATGGAGAGGCAGAATACTTTAAAAAGTAAATACATTTTGGTTAAAACAATGCAACCTAGCATTACTCTCTCTCTCTCTTGCTCTCGCTCTCTCACTCAGCGATGTCAGTGACAGATTTGCAGTTTTCAGAAGGATGACCTCTTGTTATAGAAAGCCGACTGAAATTGATCCTTAATGCTGGTGTAACAATGGGCGGCATTGAGGGCTTAGATCTATAGCTGCACTTCACTGGAAATGTCCAACAATGCTTCACTGACAATTCTAAGATTACAAAAAGAATACAGAATCTTCTTTCTGCTTTTAAATTTACTCTATACAAGTTTAAGCATCCTAAAATCTGAAGTCCTTATTTATAATACTGTTAAGATACCAAAAAGATACATTTACTAAGGGTTAATTTTTTCAGTTTTCCTAATTTTAACACGCGTACAAACCATATTCTGGGGGGAGGAGATCAAGGGCTGGTGTATGCTTTTTGAATGACATTTTTTTTAATGTTCTGATATTATAGCACATTTTGCTGTTCTTGTGCATCGTAAACTTGCCATTGCAGGATAACATGGTGACTGAATTAGCAGCGTGCTACGTAGGTCAGTCTGTGCAGGTTCAGAATACAGTCATGAAAATTGTTGCATGTTTTCATCAAGACAGGATGTCAGCTGGTACGATCCGGGTGCTGCACCACTAAAAGATTCAGCCGTGCAGTTCAGGTGCTGTGTGTATTTAAGCTTCCCCTGAAATATTCTCTTCCCCTGACTTCTTTAGGTTTAGGTGTGGGTCCTGTTAGGGTTAGTGGACCAAAAGGAGTCCAAAAAGAGGATGTTTTGTACCCTTTGTAGAAATGCTGAGAATTGTGAACCATCCCTAACAGCGCTAGAGCAAGGTATCTATTTTTTTCTGAGTATTGGGTCTTACTGGTTTTCCCTTTGTAATGTACTACAGGAACCTCGAAAACAACCTAAAACATTGAAGTTAGTGAATTAGTCAGGCGAGGTGCCTTGGTAGTGAGCCTGCAGCTGGCTGCTTATTTCACCTACAGATGTGGTAGGAGCTGGATGGTATGACTCTGGTAGCAAACCAATAATGATCTCCTTTTGCCCTATCTTAAGAAATTTCAAAACTGCCCACTTTGTTTTCATGTTCAAGAAGAAAATTGCTATTACCCCTTGCTTTGGTTGACATACACAGTCCTGAGCGATGGAAACCGGGCTAACCAGTCCTTCAGAAATGTGTACCTTTTCTGCACAGTCCCCTACTATGTAGCTACTCTCAACACCACTATTTTGTTAAGAGAGATTTGACACATGAGTTGTAGAAACAAATGTCACAATTTAACAACTTTTCCAATGTGGGTGTTTAGGGATAGGTTTAGAAGCCAGGATTACAACTACGTTGACGGCTTCTTCAACACTTCAGTAACTTAGTGTTGTCAACAGACCCAATGAAAGGTTTTTATTTGTCGACTCTTTCAACAAACCACGTCGACTCAAACTACTTCTTTACTTCAAAATAAAAGTCTAAAACACCCACCTTGAAGCGCGCCCCTTCAAATTCAGCGCCCTTAATCAAGAGACAGATTTCGCTTTGACCAAAATGTTTTTTAGTATCACAAGATCTCTTTACACTGGCACAGTTTGTCCTGATAGTAAACTCATATAAGCTCTGGGCTCAGCTCCACAGCATTCATTACTTCTTGTGGAGTTTTCTAGCATTGATTTTGCTTGTCTTCCTGTGTTAAATTGCTATGCGACTAAACCCAGTGCATGATTTCCTACTAAACTGTAGTCTAGATCAGGAGTCTGCAACAGTTACAATCCAAAGCACCATTTTTGTCCTCAATCCAGCTAAATAAAACTTCAGAGCTGACAATTTTTACTTGAAGTTTTGAAAAAAGAAAACATATTTGTTGATCGATTTCTACTATAGTATATTGTCAATTTTAGGATTTGAGATAAAGAAAACACAGAACCTTTGCAAAAAGAGGATGGATGCATTTTCTCCTATGGGATGTATTTTAGGAAAAAAACTCACAATTTGCATTCTAAGGACTAGAGAAATAGATCTAAAAATACTGTCTTATCCTAAATTAAATGATGTTATTCCATAAAAAAACTGAAAACCACCTGAATTTCCTATGTCTATCTTTAAAAACAGGTTGTTGTTGGTAGGTTGTTCTTTATCATTTTCGGCCAAAGTTATCCTTTGTCTAGATGGTTCATTCATAGGTCATCTTTCTGCCTTTTATTGGCTCTGGTGTTGATTGGTCTTTTTCGTGAAGAAGAAAATAAAGAAAACTGCTGGTTAATGATAATCACATTAGTGCAACCAAGAAGAAAAACTAATTGTTGTTTATGTGAGGTCTTAAGTCACATGTGTGACCAAACGGGTTGTTTCTGAAGCCATGAATTAAGTCTCTTTTTTTAGTAAATGGCAACTGAGTAGGTAAATTCTGCAAATGTAAGCCTATTGATTTATGGACATTACTGTGTTACTTTTGAATCACTCTTGAATACAACAAATTTTAAGCCTAAATTCAATTTCTTATGTGTATATAGTTTAGAGTAATAGGTATTTCATAGAGATTAATGCATGATCATTTTTACAGTCACACTGTTCAGGTGTTCTCTCGTTAGGTCACCAGATGAATTGTTTTTCCTTCTAGCTATTTAAAATCCAGAAGATTGATAACTTTGGAGTCTTTGGTTCTTGTAGTGCTGTTAATCCAAAGATGCAGCTCTTCCCTCTTGTTGTGCAGATGGTCAGAAGATTGTCTAATGAAGTAATAGTTCTGTCTTATAGGAAAAAGCAGGTATTGTTTCCGTGATTTGCTTGTGGTAAAGGTCGCGCTAAGCCTCTAATCGACGTGCAGATAATTGTCCCCAGCCCTGTGTTGAACTATGATAGCATCTGACCCAAGTTTAACTTTAACAATAGCTTTAAGCAGGAACTCTCATCTTGTGTGTTTTACAAATTCAATATTTACCTCATGTGAATTCCAGCGTTGTTTCTTTGTGGTATGTTAGTTGAGAGATTGCATCGGCCCTGATCTGCTGTGTCTTGAGGAAAGAAAACCTGCTTTCTCTGATTTCAGGTCAGATAACTCGTCTGTGGTGCCTTAATGCTAACCATTCATGTCATGAAAGTGGGTCTGATTGTGGTTCAGTCGTTTAAGGAGACGAGGAGAGGCCGTAGTAGGTTTCCTCTAAATATACTCTGTGTATTCTGTCTCGTCCTTCAGAGCCCAAACTTCCCACTTTTATGGATCAGACCTTTTTAATTGTTGGTGTGGAGACACGGCCATCGGGTGACATGATGTCATGCCTCACCATGTTTTCCTGGCTTTTATCACTCTGCTTTGCATATTTGCCTTTTTACGTAATGATTGTATAATGTGGAGGACTGCTGATTGGATTTTTTTTGTTGTAATTGTTGACATTAAACTCTACTTAGTTTTTGGTCACATCGTCCCAGGTAATGTATAAATCATAGAATAAAAATGTTAGTGTCTGTGCTTATCATATAAGTTGTTAAATGGAAACACCTGTTACACCTCTTGTCTTCCATTAGTGGATATTATGAAAACGCCCTCCGCCATAGTTATTACTCACCAAAGCGCACAAACTAGTGATGCACCAATTCAGTCAGTGACTGTCATTTTTCCCTTCACTGTCTGTCACCAGTGATGAGCCTACACAAGCTTATCTTGCTCTTGTCACATTTGTCTTTTAATTTAACACTAAACAAATTGGTTATTTGATCAGAAAACTGGAAAATGAGCCAATTTCTACCCAGATCTACCTTTGAGAGAGCATTTGACTTTGGTTTAGAGAGGAATTCATGGGCGACTTAATGACTGTGGGGTGCTCGGGTCCTGTTGATGAAAAACATCCTCCTTCCACTAACTTGCTTGATAACTGGTATGAGGTGTTTGGAGAAAACACAGCATATCAGCGCAAACGCCACACTGTTCATTATGGCCGGACATTTCTACTTGTTTCAGAAGTTCTGTGCTTCATTCAGACGCAGGTTTGCTGCCCCGAGTCGTCTTAACGTGTTCTTGGCTAAGATGTGGGTGACGTGTCAACGCAATAATCTGCTTCATGCTTGAAGTTTAGGACCTTCTTAATATCTGCAGGAGTCACAGATCAGAGTTAAGTCACTTTCAGAAATGAAGTAAGATACAACTTTGGAGTTAGAAGATGTGAAGAATAACAAAATAATAGAATGAAACAATGATGAAGTTAACGCAAAAAGTGAGCATCTTAAAAGGGAAACATTTGGAAATGAAGGATAAATTAAGATTATTTTCACAATACTCTGTCAGTATTCCAGGTATTCAGTCATAATTATTCAATATTACAGTTTTTGGTATTAATTACATTATTTTTATCTTTTTCATGCCTTAGATTTCCAAATCTGCCTAATACAGTTCTCTGCGGATAATTTGCTTAACAGTAAGTAAAGCGAACTGTGCAGATTATACATGGCTACATTAGATTTGCATAGTCTTAAAGCTGTCTACTCTCAGTGAAATGTCTGATTGCAGTGTCCAGAGTGTTGGAGGCTGTGTTTTCCTGTCTGTAGGTAAATAGTCAGTCAGCATGTCCCTGGGCCGTCCAGCACCGACACAACCCTAAATCCCCCACCCATCCGCTAAGTAGTAAGCTGACCATCTGTTCAGGACAACAAGTCATAACTTGCTGCTTAAAACACATACTCATATATGCAGCTGTAAACTGAAAGCTTAACCAGGGTGACCGAAACCTCAGACTAATCCCTTCAGTTTAGTGTTTATATTAAATTCAATGGCTTTCTGCCATTTTATGCTGAAAATAACAAGAGGTCCTTTCTTTTCTTGTGCTTTGCATTTAAAATATGGCAACATCTTGTACGCAGCGTTTTACTTTCATGCAGGTAGTATCAGGTGACACATGGCAGGTTGGACAGGGGCCAACTGGAAGCTCTTGGGACTGGGAGCAGCATTGTCATTTCCCTGTTAGAGAACTTCACACTCGTCTGTGTGCTCCAGCCATATTTGTCCCAGCTGCATCTCTTGATTTCATGTTTTCAGCTTCTTCAGAATTCAGATTGATTTTAAAATATATAATCTTTTATCATCTTCTACATGTGTTGAGATACTTAAGCTCAGCTCCCCAAAGATTCTCAAAGAGCTCCTATCTTAGCCTATAAGGTCCTTCCTAGGAGTCTTGGCTTAAAAGAGATTCTGATAGTTGCTGAGAGCGACTCAGAGTAAAGATGACAGATTTTTATCTTAGTGAGGACTTGTGGTTGACTCCGTTGATTGGTGTGACGCTGTCTTTCAAGAGCTGTGATTGGATGATAGTACAAGAAAACGACACGAATGCGCTCCTAGTAATCAAAGGAGAGAAATTAACTGATTAGACTGGATTCAGAAATGTGTCATGATCATGAAATTTAGCTAAATTAATTGTCACACACAATCCAAATGTTTGAACGGACCTTATGTCCTCACCATTATTTTGATTTGCTTATTTATTTTTACTCGACAGTCATTTTACGACTTCATCTATTTGGTATTGATGCGCACCTGTCAGCATTTTACTAAAGATAGAGGGAAATAAAACAACTCAACAGCAGCGCTGCCCAGCGCACAGCTCTGGAAGAGGATAGAGAAGTGTTGGAGAATAAATTGGATCCTTGGATCATGGCGCACATACATGGACTTTGAAGCATGTTGCCGCCGATCACTGCGTGTCCTGATGCTTTTACCCACCAGCCTAGTGAGAATTAAGCGCTTCAGCAATCAAAGCAAGGAGACTACATCAGGCAGGCAAACTTCTAGATTACCATTTAGGCTACTGACATCATGCATGCATCATCATGCAATGCAGAAAATACTTTCGCACCTCTTTTTATATATATTCTTTAATTTCTCCACTTTTTATTCATGATTATTCAATATTTCTCCCATTATTTATCCTCAATAAAATGACTTTACTAGAGCCGTGCCTTTAACCTGTCAGGCCACTGAAACTAATTTCACTCTATGGGGATGATCCAGTTTATGTTATCTGCATATTAATAATTATGATTGTTTAAAATCCCCCCCCCCCCCCTTAAAATTATGTCACAAATGGCTACTTTTAGTCTTAGGAATCTTTGTAAGTATGGGCGCTGGTGTGCTCATAGCATTGATTATCTTAGGTTTTTTAAACGGTGAAAAAATAAAGTAAAACAATCTATAAAAATTACAGGATGATATTTTTGGCTCCACCCCTGTCTTAGACTCCAACATGCGTTCTGCTGGCAGAGGTATAGTGTGTCCAAAAACTGCTTCACTGCCACAAGCATTTGAAGCCTTAAACCAGTCTTTTATAATAGCTTATAAGAAACAACCAACTAATGTTCTGTTAAAAAGCCACAGAATTTATGAAAAACAAAATGTATATTTTTTAAATTTTTTATTCAACTCGTCTGAGTAAAGCTGCTCATACCAAGTAAGGTACAATCTTTAATTACTGAATTGTAGATTTTTAAACTGCAAAAACCGACCTTACTGCGCCTCAACCTGAGAATAAGTAGTTATTGATCTAACAGAGTAACATGATGGCCTTGTATCAATTCCTAGAAACTTTCAAAATGCCTGACTGTCAAGTCAGGAAACGAAACACTTCTGTGCAGTATGAAAGGTCTGCCAGGCAGCAGATGTGCTTATCTGACTTACAGTAACTCGGCAGTAAGCAGAAATGTATTTTTCATATTTTGAACTGTACTGACTTGCTGCAATAAGCAAGAAAAATGTTGTTTATAAAAACAATAAAATAGCTTAGCTATGTTGAAAATTTAAAACAAACTAAAAAATAACCCAAAAGACAGAAGATGCATCCTACTGCATTTTTTTTGTCATTGACTGCCCAATGCAAAGGGATGGTTGAACTCGGTCTTAAGCCCTATTGGCATGGGATAAGTATTATCGGGGGACCCCGTGTAATAAATATGGCCGTTGGTGTTGCTGGGCCGGGACCAAAAAGGTTTTCTAAACACTGCAGTGCAGTCTTTATCCTATTCACGTATCGGCTCCCGCCCAATTCTGTCCTAATCACAGAGATACCTATTCACATTGGGTTAGTATTGTCACAGGACCTCAGAGTTCAGCTAAATATAGTAGGTCATTTGCAGGGGAATTTTTACTTTACAAATTACTGACATGGCTGATTTGCACGGGACTAACAACACAGAGAATCTCCAATCATTACACATCCCATGTAGTGCCTAGGTAAAACTAATCCCGTCAGCATTGGGCCCTAGACGTTTATAGTCCTATACGTCCTTTTTTGTCCTGGGATAACAAGGTTAACTACGCTTTGCTCCTGATCTGAGCTTGGATTGGTGAAAAACGATGGAAGGATGGAAAGCTTTAAAGTGTTACTGTCCATAAATGGTTTGGATGACGCATGACATGAAGTCCAGATTAGCGGCACCAGCAAAACTCAGAAGTACTGAAGCTTAGACTCAAAACAGAAGATGGGAGACCCAGACACTCTAAACAGCTTCAGACCAGTTGAGTAGTTGACCATCGAAAGTGAGCATCTTCCCTGTCCCCCACACAAAAACAAGACTACCAGTAACTCTCAACTAATTTAAGGAAAACCAAAAGATTGGTTCTAAAGATGGCGCGTGTATTAACGAGGAGTGGGCCCTTCTGTGCTGGAGCTCCATTCAGTTTCGTTAGAACTTGCTCACCCTACCGGCTCTGAAAAGATCGACAGCGGCAAACACAACTCATTGATAAAAATGAAGACACCTGGGACATGTAACATTTATCCCATGAAAATGTGTGCTTATGTTACTGTGGATGGAATAATTTCACACAGGCCTGTCTCTGGCAAATTCCAACACATCTCGTGATGCAATCAGCATTTAATGCATAGGAATGTCATGTTTCCTAGATTTAGTGTGATAGAACGTCACAATGTCTGACTTATGACAGAGTGTTGTAAAATGTATTTTTTTATCTGCAGCTTCATAGTGTAAAGTGTTACATAACGCACAGATCACGCTAAGGTAACAGTGCTTCATTCGCTGAAGGTCACAGCCTTTGCAATCAACTCCACAGAACTTTAATCCCCACAGTTGTGCCCTGATACGCCGCTTCTCATCCTGGGCCGACGTTGCAATTGCCATTTGCTAATTTTTATGCTATTTACAGATACTGTAAATAAAACAAAAAAAAAAACCCACATAAAACTGATTGGTTTTTTTTCATTTTTTTTGTCTTTTATGACATCTGTCTGTGTGACTAAACTATCTCCAGCATGGTGATCAAAAACAAATCAGAATGGAAGAGAGATCCCGTCACCAGCTGGGATGTTTTAATTCAGCCTCTCCCTGTGACCCCCTGCTCCCCCCACGGTGCCCCTCCACTCTGCGTTGAAGCGGGAACTTGTGAATGGTGCGATTGTCTGCGGAGCAGAGAGGATGGCAGCTGCTGCTGTCGGGCTCTGTGAGGAGCTTATGTGAGCGATCGCAGTGGGTAGGAGTGTTAATGGTCATCCCGCCGAGCCTGATGACTTTTCCTTTTATCCTGTGTGACTGTGCATGTCAGGCTCCCCGCAAAATTATTCGACCCTTTAGCCGATTACGTAACGGCGCATGAGGGTCTTGTGTTATAATCTGGGACGTTTCGTAATCTGGAGGGTGGGAGTGCGCTGCGCAGAAATCCCTGACTGTAAATCAGTTTTAAAAAGTTCATGCGTTGCACAGATGTTGAGCCTGGGAGTGCGTTTTTATTCTAGTAACATCTGGACTGGTTGTTACTGATATCTCTCTTTTTACTTTCTTCTCCTTTGCAGCGGTGATGTCTTGAGGCGGTGGTCTCACCAGCCCAGTAAAGGACGTGCCAGTACCGGGCCGCTGCCTCTAATGGGATCTCCTGCTCCGCCATGAGTGCTCGCGATGGCGTTGGGGGCGTCGGCGGCATGGGCACCCTGGGCCGACGGCAGCGCTACGAGAACTCAGAGTTCACCGTGCGCATCTACCCGGGTGCCCTCGCGGAGGGCACCATCTACTGCCCGATCAGCGCTCGCAAGAAGACCACGGCCGCCGAGGCCATCGAGCGAGTCATTGAGCGGCTGCAGCTGGACCGCACCAAGTGTTACGTTTTGGCTGAGGTGAAGGAGTTTGGTGGGGAGGAATGGATCCTGAACCCCACCGACTGTCCCGTGCAGAGGATGATGCTCTGGCCCCGCGTGGCTCTAGAGCTCCGCCCTCTGTCAGGTGGCGAGGATTATCGCTTCCTCCTGAGGCAGAAGAACGTGGATGGCTCTATCCACTACGGATGCAGCCTCCACATGTGGCTCCAGGTGACAGAGGAGCGAAGACGCCTGGTGGAACGCGGACTGCTGCCGCAGCCTGATTCTCAGGGTGACCACGCCGATCTGTGCTGCCTGCCGGAGCTCAACGAGCGCTCGCTGCTGGACAACCTGCGCTCTCGCTTCCGGCAGGAAAAGATCTACACCTACGTTGGAAGCATCCTCATCGTCATTAACCCCTTCAAGTTCCTGCCAATCTACAACCCCAAGTATGTGAAGATGTATGACAATCATACGCTGGGAGACCTGGAGCCGCACATTTACGCCGTGGCGGACGTGGCCTACCACGCCATGCTGAGGAGACAGAGGAATCAGTGCATCGTCATATCTGGGGAGAGCGGCTCCGGGAAGACGCAAAGCACAAACTTTCTCATTCATCATCTGACTGCCCTCAGTCAGAAGGGCTTTGCCAGTGGAGTGGAGCAAATCATCTTGGGAGCCGGACCAGTATTAGAGGTGAGGAATACACTTTAAATCTTAGTTTTGTTTTTGATGTGACTCTAAAAACCTAAAACTTGCCTTACTTGAAGACCTATTTTTTTGTGTGTGGGGGGTTTCTTGTATATGGATGATACTACTTCTACTTTCTCAGTATTCAATTAAATTCAGTTTTATTTATATAGCGGCAATTCATAACGCTAACACGCCATATTAAGCCACTTTATATCAAATTCAATGAAATCAGCCAGACAGTTTGCTCAGAAAGTTTCCCATCTAAGGAAACCCAAAATATTGCATCGAGTCTTGACAAGCAGCATTCACTCAAGTTGTGAAATAACTGCAAATAATAAACTACTTATTTATTACTCATTTCAAAGGATGTCTGTATGGCTAGAAAATTAAGCAAAGACGTCACAAATTGAGAAGACCCAAATTGATTCAACCTGTGACATGTTATGGGAAATTGCCATGAGGAAAAGCAGACAAGTTCTCACAGCTAAAAAAATAAAAAATTGAAAAACAGAAGTAAAAAAAACATTTCACTACGAGGGCCTGCCAAAATCTAAGACGTAATCTAGCCATAACATGGATGGTTTTTGTCTGGTTTTGCCAAACTCCTCAGGTGCATTTACAAGGGCAAATACTGCATCATATTTTCAGTTTTTTTTTTTCTTTCAACTTTGTTGAGGCTTGATGGTTATGTTATTTTTGTGTCCAAAATCAAAGACTTTATAAAACAAATAAAAGTGAGAACAAAGCTGCTGGGAATGCAGCTGAAAGTTGCCAAACTTTGAGAGATTAACAAAACAGTGCTTTACAGATGCTGCTTTAATATCCAATAATGTTACCGTCTTCTTGTTTCAATGGGCATGACTCAAAATACTCTTTTTGGGGCAGAAAAGTGGGTTTTAAAAATAACAATCTGCATTAGGAAGTATTGGAAAAGCAAACTGCGGCATATTTATCATTGTCATACTTGTAAGATTTAGAGGATTTCTGGCTCTAAATACAACGATGCATGCCTATTGAAGCTTTCAGTCACATCATTGTGTCTGATGGTTTTGAGTATGCAGAAAATGTCAGGAGCAAGGTGGTTTATCACTGTAGTAGCCGCAGCATCTTAAGGTGCTTGGTGAAACAAAAAGGAAGCTTGATGGTAGTCCCACTCATGCGGTGAGGCCTGCATGCACCGGTGGGGCTTGGCAGTTTTGATTTCTAAGGCGATCTGGATTGTGAATATCTTGGGGCCTGGTTATACCTCAAAACATCTGGGATTATCTGATGATGAAACATTAGATGACCCTTACTAAAACTTTTTTGTGGTTGAAAAACAATTGAACTTATAAATCAGTACCTTTTTGAATGTGATCTCTTTTTTTTTAAGTGTATTGTCTGGTTCGCCTTGTTTGTTGCCAGAACCTTGGATAATTTACTTTAGGTGTTGGGGAATCTCTGCAGCCATAGTTTACAGTGTGGCTCATTGCAGCTGCTACCTCCCTCAGCATTAGTTACACAATGCTGCTTTTCTGCCACTGTCTCTTGCTGCTCTTGCACACAGACACATCCAGAGACTTGGTACAGCCTCAGTCCAGCTGTGTGGGGATTATTTAGAGCACAGAGGAACTTTATCGGCATGCAGGCTGGGAATCATCAATGGTGTACTTCTAGATTCTTGTCTTTCTCTGCACAGTAGAAATAGTGTCTCAAGGTGGACGTTGTGGAGGCCCAGCCAAAGGTTTGTAAAGGAAACTGGTTGGTTTCCCATCACTCAAGACATTCCTCTCATATTCCTTTTTTTCCTTGAGGGACCTGCAACTATAATACAGTCCATTTTATATTCTTTGATGGGGTCACCACAGCAATTTTTTTTTTCCTGTTTGCCTGACTGAATTCCTGAGAGTTGCCTAACATCAATCCATGGTGTGCATGCTGCTGCCCATATGAAAGACAAATATGTGCTGTGTTGTTAAGATTCTCGCTATACGTCAGCGTGGGTTAGATTGCTCACCGTCACACTTCCTGATCACTAATTGTTTACTTTTGGTCCACTTATTAAGAATGAGCCTGTGTCTTTTCTTTGTTTGGGTTCATGCTGCCAAAAAGGACTTTACTGATGACTGTTCCTTCTTACTTAGGACAAGTCATAAGTTCATGAACCTGTAAAACGCCTTTTTAGCATTTTTAAATCACAAATATAACTGCTTGGAGTCTAACGAATGCTACCTGGCCTTTAATTGGAACTGTGCATTTGATTTAAACGACAGCAAGTTGCTCGGTGTGGGTCGCAACAAAAGTGAAATATAAGAAAGTATCTCATATCCAGTGTTAAGTATTGCAGAAGATCTGTGATGCTGCTCTCTTCCAAAGGCTATTTTTAATCTTGTTAGTGAAGGGCGTCTAAATTGAAATAAAAGTTTTGGTCATTTTAGATCACCGTCAAGTTGAAACTATGACCTCAGAAGCCAAGTTCAAAGGTAACAAAACAGACGGCAGTTCAGGCAGCAGGTAGCTCTGCACTACGCTTTATTGCTCTCCGTTTGGCAAATAAAGTTCTCAGGAATGCCATTCATGTGTGTGACTCTCGGGTTAATGTGTAAGCACATTGTGTCAGTCCTCAATGGCCCAGCACGAGTGAGTAGCTCCGAGTGCAGAGGAGCTGCCCTTAATTGTTTGCACAACGAGATTGCATATCTGCCCTTCTGGTGATTCATGCAAAGCCTGGAGCTGCTGTGCTACTGCAGGGAGAGATGGACGAGAGGACCGAGAGTGCAGGAGGAGTTTACTTCTGTAGCATTGTTTCTCCCTTTGCTGCCTTGAGGCTTTTTTTTTTTTTTTTAGGTAAGTAAAACCAGAACAGGGAACCGGTGTATTAAGCGTTTTCTTTTTTCTCCATCACTGTGTTATCTCTGAAGTATTTTTAGCTTGTTTTTTAAGTAACCTTTAATGACTGTATATAATACTCTGTTATAATGTAAAGAATAGGGATGCACTAACATGAAATATGGGCCGATTTCAATACCCAATATATTGGCTGAAACCCCCTATTTACCAATGTAATATACGTTATATACATTTCCCTGTCCATTCGATGCTGTGAAAAAATGAATACACGGCTGACATTGCTTCTTCTCTGCTTCAGTTAAACACCTCACAATGATGCGCTGCATCAATATCACCGTCACATGCCGTAACAAACACCACATGGCCAACTCCTTCCCCTCGCCTTTCTGAAACGCATACCCAAACGGCAACAAGATGGAAATAAACATCGGTTATTAATATTGGCCTAGTTTTACTAATGCAGCCAGTGCCGATATGCCAAAAAGCTACTAACATTGGATGATACCGATGCTAATGCTGAAATATCGCGTATCCGATATTTAAGAAGTTTTTACTAACCTCAGTTCACATTTAGGTGGAGATGCAGCCATTAACTCATTTTAGGTTTTATTTGAAGTTGAACCTGGTAATTCAGATTTTTTTTCTTCTTCTTCTAAGCAGTATAACCCACAAGATAAACAAAATGTGCTGCTGGTACCTGATTTAGGATTATATCAGAAGAACGTCCTCAGTTATCACTCAACACATGCCTCTTAACCTTCATCTGATTTTTTTTTTTTAAAGTGCATCAAATGAGGCACTGGTGGGATATTTGTCATTGTTATTTATTTGAAATACTTGACCTGACAATGAAATGAGAATTGTCTCATTTCAGTCTGTGGCCGTCTTATTGGTGCATACCAATTTCAAGGTTTTGAGCAAAACAGAACAGTTTTTAATTTGTAAAATCCTCTTCCATCTTGTGATGAAGAAAATGTATTGTTTCGCAAATAATAATGCATGAAGAAAATTATATTTGCCATTTTTAGGAGATGCAAGACGTGATATTCCTCTACTTTTTTTTTGTTTTTAGAATTAGTGGAGTGATGCTTATGTCTGGATTAAAAGAGTTTACAGATCATTACTTCAAAGTGACTTAAACATTGCATGTAAACAGTTCCACAGCACACAGCAAAGCCAACATAGTCATCTCACTTTTAAAAAGCAAGGAAACATTGAGACTTAAAGTGCATGGAAAGATATATTTTTTTTAAATCCATGATGGAAGATGTCACTCACAAGTGGAGGTTTATTAGTCCTTTGTTAAGATCCTGACAAACACTCTAGCTCCTGTGTCTCAGTTAATAAAGCTGAGACGTAGAGGACACGTTACTTTTTAAGGACACGTTATGTTGAATTGATGAATTCAGAAGGTTTTGGCATTCCTTAAACATGGTTATTAGTCCAAATGTAGACACTTAGAAGTCTGACAGGCTTTAATTTCTACTCATTCCCAGAGTCATAGAGCGATTTTACTATTCCCGCGTTGAGCACAGCTTTGGACTTGCGTTGACCCTGTAGACCGAAGACAAATAGAAGCATGTGTGAAATATGACAAATACTTCACACAGTTTTGCTTTAGTGCTTATCTGCCGTCTGTCATTCCTCACAGTGTTTAGCTTTTTGTGGCAGAAACGTCTGAAATGACGTTAAGCTTCTAATTCCTGTGACCGGGTGCATATACAGGGGAATTTACTGCTCTGCGTTGTTTGGGTTGGTTTCATCGTCCATTTGTCTCCGTTGTGGGACAGCTTACGCCCGTAGAATGTCTTTATTCATTCTCAGATATGGATCAATATGAAGGAAAGCTTTTTACCTATTTGCTTAGGCTTCAAGTGTATTAGACATGGAAATCTAGAAGTTATGTTTTTAATATGTTTACTTGATATTGTCTTGGCTCTGTTTATCATGACCTGGTTTTTAACAACCAGCCACGCTTTGAATTTTGGTGTCAGCTTGTTGAGTCTTGGGTTTTCAGTTGGCTGCCTGATTTTTGGAAATGATTGAAGGCATGGCTAAACGATAAATGAAAATACATGTTTTTGCTTAGCTGCATCTGTGTTTCATGGTGTCCTAATATTTAAGTAAAAGGCCACAAACCGCTGCAGTTCTTGGTTCTTTATTGCTATATTCTTTACATCTTGTCTTTCTTTGCAGAAATGAAGCATGATGAAATTCTTCTGTTGTCCTCAATTAAAGAAATTATGTTTTTCTTTGTCCACGCAAGTGGACAGTCTTTTAAACTAATAATACAGAGTACTCAATGCTTACTTCATTACTGTAAGTTATTACATCAGTACTGTGTCTGGAAAGCCCATCCTTGCACTCCACTTGTCCTCCTTTCACTGTACTCCCAATTCTTCCATTGTCATGCAGAATGACGCAGACACTCTTCTTCGTTTGCTTAAGATCCACAGAACTACCAGATGTTTTGTACCAAATGCCTTTAAATCTATTTAAAGTCTCTGTTGTAAAGCCAGTTGCAATTAGAATAGATACTGTTTTATACTGTTCAAATATATTGGATACATGTGACCATGTGAGGAAAGGTCTCCAGTATAGGCATTGAAATTACAGGTTTGACACCATGTAGAATCAGCTTTGGCTGCAAAAAAGTAAAAATGTTTTTCATCTGGCCATCAGACTCTGGTTTTGTTGTGGTGGGAATTCGGACATTTCAGACATTCATTTATTTACAACTCTTTTAAAGGGCAGCCACTGCATTTTATTCAGCTTGATGCCTCGTCTTGAGACTGGGCTGATTCCACACCCTAAAATATTTTCTTTTTCAGCTTGTGTTGCAATTTTGGCCAAGTTTATGATTGGACTCTAGAAGGCTTTGGTATACAGAGAGATTCATTGTAAACTCAGTCTAGTGCACCAGTCCTCTGACTGAGCAACTAGCCCAAATCATCAATCCTCCATACAGCGCCAGAACACTATGTATTATGGCCGGACATCTTTCGCTCTCATCTATCCAAACAACATTGTTTCAGAAGTCTTTAAGGTAATTTGTGATTCATTCTTTGCCTAAATGAGCTACCTGAGGAAAGTGTCTTTGCTAGACCAGCAAACATTCTTTCTTTTTCTGTTTGTCCTGCTATTACCTTTAACATTTAACTTGCTCACTGAGTCCTGTAGAGTCCGGGATGGAGAACTTGGGTTCTTGTCATTTCTGAGCACTATCTGAATTGGCTGGGATTTCCACTTCTGGGAAGATTGACAGCTATGTTTAAGTGTTTTTGATTTGTGAATTGTCTTGCTCACAACAGAACGATGAATGTGGCTTAAAGTGGTCTTATATCCCTTCTCAGACTGACGGAGAGCAACGGTTTCTTCTCAGAGGTCATTGCTGATATGTTTATCTGTGTATTTTGTTTCACTGGCCTGTAATCTCCAGACAAACAAAATGCTTAAACTCTTCTTTTATAGTCATACTTGGTCATCATCTCTCAATAAGGAGCATTTGCATAGCAGGACCTCCTAGCTGCTTTCCATCTTAAACCAAATGGAAGCAACAAGGGTGTATTTCATTTTTTTCCCCTGTCAGTGTTGAAGTTCAGGCATGTTGCACCAAGAAAAGTGACAAAGAATAGTCCTAAATACAGAAATTGGATCTAAAGTTAGGAAGTTGGTCAGACTTACTAGAACTCCTTTACATTTCTAAAACTTCTGTGGTTGCTCAAGTTTTCTTGATGCGTGTGAAGGAGCTTTGCCAGCAGCAGATTTATGCTAGTTCCATCTTTTGAAATGGAAAAAGTACAAAAATTGTTCTGCTTTGACATGAGCAAGCTCCAATGTACAGAGTCAACCAGTTGTATTGAGCAAGCATTTATTTCAACATTAGTTTGATGCAAACGGCATATCAATTACTTGTGGGTTTTTGGGGAGACGTAGTTTGAGTAATCTATCATTAATATATCATGGTACAAAACAGCTATTTTAAGAAGTTGCTGACACATCTCTTTGTGACCTCAGATGTTTCCTCCTTTCCTTCACAATCAAGGACTGGGTTCAGAATATGTTTTTTTTTAAGACTTGGGAGGCAATTGGATATCATGGCAGCATCACTGCTGACTGTGTTCATGTTTGGGGATCCTTTCTGGGTGAACTGAAGTCCTGAGCTTTTCTGCCAGACCTCCTTGGCCCAGTGAGTTCTGGAGCTCCTGTTGGACTCCTTTGTGTTCCCGGCCAAAACAAATATCCCTGTTGTGAGTCATCCCAGGTCAGCAGTTTCATTGCTCAGCATCTAGTTCAGTGCTTCTTAAGTATACTCCTGAACTAACACAGAGATGCACACATAATACGGTTCATCCAAACTCCCCTCTAAAGCCGTGCAGATTAGCGTTTAACACAGGTTTTCCCCTAACTGAGTGAGGTCAAACAAGATTTACCTCAAGCTGAGATGGAAAGGACATCTAAAGAGAAATGGGGTATAGAAGAGCAGAGATTACGTTTCTTCTCTGTCAGAGCTCTGTGTTTTTATTGAAGTTAGATTATTGGTCTTCTCTTGTAATTGGGCTTTTGCTATGAGAAACAGGTTACATAAACTACTAAGGCCAAGCTCAAAACTTGCAGCAAACTTGCTTTGCTTCTTGGATTGCATTGAAGTTGTCTTGTAAAAACTGCCTCCCCCCCTCAAACACCAAAAACAAAAAAGTAACAAGACCAGTGTGCCTTTAAGATATAAACTCAACACAACTAAGGACTTTACATATTTCATAAAGGCAGCAAACATGGACGGGCCCAAAATGTGCCCATAACAATATTTAATTTTTCTGATTTGCTTTTTAAAAGCAAACGGTAGCAGTTATCTCTAAGTGTATTCATATTTAAATAAGTAGGAATCTAAAACTGGCAGGAAACCTCAATAATAATTTAGGAAATGCGTAATTGGAAATGTTTGATAGCAAAAGTAACATGTGAGAGTTCAAGATGGAAGCTTAGTACCTGGGAGGATCCATGGCCATGGTGAGCCTGTTCCAAACCAGTTTCCTGGATAGTCATGGCTAAATGACTAGCTGTAGACCAGGAAATCTGTTCTGAATTAATCAAAATGCGTAATTACCAGGAGAAATACACTGATATGTAATGGTTGATAGCACAACAATTACCTTCCAAGTCAGTCCACAAAGGCCAGTGTGCTGTGCTTAAGATGTTTCCCTGGTTCAGCAAGCCTGAAAGAAAAGTATTTTACCAGGCCTCTGCAGAACGTTATGGCATACTCTGACATATCTAAAACATGCAAGACTTGAGTTGAATATCCCTGTTTTACAGGTAGGAAATGGCAATGTAAATGAACAAACTTGACCTGATGCAAACACCAAGTTCCCTAGCCCCACTCAAAATCTTCTCCCCGTGTATTTTAACACGATCTTAATGTTCATCTTATCACCATTCACTGACCCAGAAAAGATATTCTAGTGTCTTTCCTTTTTGAGATCTATATTTATGTATTTTTTTCAAATTCAGGCTACAGTATTGATTAATTTTATTAAATGCAGAGTAAATTATCCATAAAACAAATATGCAGAGTTCTTGAGGCCTTAAGCAGACCAGTGTCAATATGGCTCAAAATCACATATTTTTTGACAACTAATAATCTACTTTACTTTAAAGAGACAGCAGAGTTAAACACAGAAGGTCAGAGAACACACGACTACTGCTGTTAAAGTTTTCTTGCACCGTTGTCTACCAGTCAAAACGTGGAGCAGCACTTGCATTAGTAAAAACTTGAACCCCGCTCATGTATGAGCAATTTGTTTAAACGATGGAGGTCACAGAAAGCCAGCTATAGGAAGTGGGAGCTGACGCCAATTATATACATATTTTATGTAAAATTTTAGGACCTTGAGTTGCACAAGCAGTTTATTATTGGCTTCTTGTTGTACTTTATTATTTAATAAAATACACTCTTGTAAGAGTTGATGCGGCAATGGCCTAAAGCAGTGGCGTTATTAGGCTTGGACTGCTCCCCACAACTCCAAGAAATAACCACTACTGTGTCGATTGTGTTACTGTGATGATTGCCGAGTTTGATCTGTTTTTATCGTATTAGCATTAGTTTTCATCGCTGGCTACACTGGCTCCATTATTCAGAGCTGACGTCATGACTCGAGCTACTTTAAGTCTGCAAACAGATGTCCAGTGGAAATCTCCACTGGTTAAACGTGTTTAAATAAAAACTTCTCCAGGTGAGTCCAAACACTTCTAGCATGATTACTTTTATCCTAATATTTTCATACGTAGTACATTTTCAACAGTGGAACTGAAGTTTTTGTGGTCTTAAACTTTCTGCACATTTTTGGTTTGCTCTAATCCAAACCTTTGGACACGCCTCTTTTAATACGCGTCAGCATTTAATCCTGAACATAAATGCGTCGGATAACGCTCTGTCTGAACATGTTAAATAATCCATACATGCGCTCTGCTGAAAAGATTTTCCACCAGGGTTGTGCTTGGGTTATAGTCAGGTATTTATTTGCAGATTCAGTTTCTGTTTTCTCTTGCTTCACAGAGAACACAGACCACCTTTTGTCTTATGGTTCTTATCTCATGTAAATAATTATATCCTCCTCCTGCTCTCCACAAACATGGAAGTTGTCATGACTCGGACTCGTTAAGACATATTCTAGGAAATGACTCACCTTCATTCATCTTTCACATCAAAAGAAACCAGTGGAGGAAACAGAAACCAACTGAATGTGTGACTATCTCCTGCAGTCATTGGGGGAGAGGCAAGGTACACTCTGGACAGGTTGCCAGTCTCACAGGGTAATATACAGACACACAGGACAAACAGCACGCACACACAAAGAAGAGGAATTTGGAGAGATCACTTAATCTAGCAGTCAATTTAAAAATGACCTAAAAAAATTACCTCTGACATAGATCAGTAAATTCCTAAGGTCCTTGTGATGCTTGGAGTAACGCTGGCATATTCATTTTTATTTATAGCCGCTTCTCAGGACACACAAGGTCACTGCACATAATCAGAGACATAACTTATGTGTCAAAACGAAAGTATATTAAAACAGGAGACTTCAGAGAAATAAAGCCTACAAAGTGAGTTAAAATGATCACAAACCATTAGTCACAAAGAGAAGGTGAGTTTAAAAACATGAGAGGCAGGATTTAAACCAGCGCAGCGAGTCAGGAGTTCCACAGTCAGGGGACAGAGCGGCCGTAGGCTCTGAATCCCATGGTGGATATACGAGCCGGCGGGACAGTGAGGCTCATGGATGATAAGGACCCGAGAATCCGGCGAAGTCTGTGAATGTGAAGGAGGTCAGTGAGACAAGAGGCAGCGCGCTGGTGGGTGGCCTTGAATGTAAGGAGTAGTCTTTTGAGGTCAGTGCGATTATATTCAAATGGGAGCCAGTGGAGCTGCTGAAGAACAGCAGTGATATGATGGGAAGATGGTGTTCTACTGACGACCCATGCTCCATTTGGAGCTCACGGATAGATTCTAGGGGTAGTCCAGACAGGAAGGAGTTGCAATAAACCAGACGGGAAGTGACCAGAGAATGAACCGGGATGGCAGTGCAGTCAGGAGGCAGATGTTATGGTATGCCTCTAGAACAGTACTGGCAGTATTGCTCTTCTTCCCTTTGTGCTACATGCAGACACACATACACAGGTGACCCACAGTAAAGCAGAATCATGATTTTATGACAAGGCATTAAAGCAACACTTCTGGTATTTTACGCTAGAAACTAAAGCTTTAATGCACCTGAAGGCACTTTTTGAAAGACGGTGTAGAACAATACAGGTTGGTTGAATCTAAGTGGAAAGTGCAGTTGTCACAGGGTTCTGTAATGCTTGCTGCTCTGTATGACAATTGTTAGCTGTCAGAGGCGACTAGGAACTTCAAGATGTGTCTGGATCCTCTTAATACTTATTCTAGTTCCAACATTAGGCCACCGTGATGTCCACAGACAGGACAGTTTCACCATATGACCACATGGTTGCTGAAACTATAAAATGAATCCCTGTCAAACACGAGACTACACAGACATGCTGTGATACCACGTTGATGTCTTTCAATCGAGATGCTTGATCTCGAAGTAAGATACCTAACATAACTATCACAGGTCTGCAAGGGACCAAATTATGGCCAAATTATAGAATTCCTTCTTGGTAGAGATTTACTAATCAACCATAGATCCAGAGGTCCAGTTTTCCCTTGACCAGTAATGAACAGGTCAAACACTGACCAATAGAAATATTTTCTACCAACTGCATGAAGCTGAGATGGAGTTTTTCCAGTTTTCTTTAAGGATTGACCTGCAAAATTAGATTATTGGCAGATTCCAATTTTATTTTTAAAGGTCTGTTACATACAGTGCCCTGCAAAGGTGCTCATCCCGTTTTTTTTCCTGTGGTGTAGCTTAAAATTGATTACTTCTCAAATCAACTGCTTCTCAAACAGTCTTCAAGTCTAACCATAGATTAACAACTGGATTGGGTTCTGGACTTCACTAGGCCAGAAAAAAGGAATTCCACTATTACATTATTCTAACTTATGCAACCAAGCACATGTCGCTAATCTTAATATGATTTTTTTTTTTTATTAAACTCAAAAATAATGCATGAAAGTGCAAGATGTTGGTTGGATTGTTATACCTATTATAATTGTGAGTGGTGGATCAGACTATTGGAAAGGAAAACTCTGATTAGTGCTTCTCTGAGTTCCAGGCTCCTAACAGTATGTATGTATTTATTTTATTTTTATTTTTTACAAAAAGTTAGGAATAAAGAATAAAACCTTGTTTCGTTGCTTATTCAAACTCCTCTCCATTAAAGTAAGCAAACTGATAACCATGTACATTTTGTTAATGAAGTTTAATTTCAGAAGCTTTGTTCTTCCCTGCAGTGTATTGTGGTAGAATCAAATTGTATTCAAAAAGACCATTTACCCAGGCATTATTCGCAATAATTGACAATGACCTTAACAAGCTGAGGTTACAGAGTTGCAGTGTTTCAGCCAGCATTTTTTTTCGGTCTAAAGATGAAGAATTCAGGCAGCTGCAGTTGTTGCTTTTCACTTTGTGTTTATCTCGGCACCCCGGTGCCAGGCTCCTATTTTTCCTCTGAAACTGTATACAAAAAGCATGGCTGGGAATGGGCAAGAGCACATACTGTTCCTGCTTTGTCATCCCATCTGTTGAAAAAGACACAACTATGCTCAGTAGCTGCATGAGGCCAAAGGTTACCGAGAGGTTCGCTGCAGCAATCAGTTTGGTGCTTACGGTTGCTGAGTTTCCTTTGTGTTTTGACCAAATTTAGCCAAGGATGAGAGAATCGCTGCTCTAAACTTTGATCCATCATTTAGATAGATGTGCAGAGAAAGTGCTTAAGTTATTTTAAGACACCGCGGTGCGCACATAAAGAGCTGAAACAGTGACTCAGTTTAGAGATAAATAACAGCTTAAATATGGTTAAATATCTATCTCAGCTGCCCTCAAAAGGAACTCCTGCTTTTCTGGATGTTTTATCCCAAAACTTTGTTTAGAAAACGTTTTCAAAGGGTCTTAGAAATAATTGAGACGATTATCTTCTATACCTTCCGACTACTTTTGTGGGAGATAAAGCGGAGCTTATTCATTTCTTTTAGCTCAGCTAACGTTTTTTTCAGGCTCATCATCAGCAGGATGCAGCAGCCCGACAATGTACCTGTTTGTTTCCGTTCACAGGCGCTTCATTTATGCCGCGGTTCGCTCGAGTTTGCAGGTGCTTCGTCAAAATCGCCCCCTCACAGTCCCAGTCAGCACCTGCTGTCAGCTGTCCCACCGTCCCGGTTGCACCTGCAGCAGGGCGTCACGTGGAAATCAGACCCACAGAAAAGCCATTATTCTAAATGACGTGAAAGCTTGATGCCGTCATGGAGGACCCGCTGAGCTGTTTGCTGTGATTCATCCCTGTAGTTCTGATTAAAACGTTTCCTGGAAGTGGTATACTGCCACTGACCGTTTTTAAATTTCCAGTTTCTGTTTGAAACAATTTACTTGAAGAATAAAACTGCTTTTTATTTATATTGTGATAATAAATTGTATTTTTTAATATAGTTTCTGACTTTTATGGGTAAAATAATTGTAGACTGGTATGAGGCGCTTCTGACACTATTTCTTTTAGATTTAATGTTTCTGTTCACTGTTTTGGGAATGCAAGTTCCCAGGTTTGATTCCCACACACTGCCACTCAGGGTCTCTGAGCAAGACGTTTAGCACCAGATTGCTCCCCAGGTGTCGCACAGTGGCAGCCCCCTGCACCCTGAGAGATGGTGTAAAAGCAGAAGGGAAATGTCATTGAAATGTTAAATATGATTATAACTATGGGTTTTATGCCTGAAAATATGACCTATATTCCAGTTTTTAAAATGTAAAGAACAATTATAGCTAAAACCAAATTGCCACCCCAAAATGCCTAAAAAGTTTCTGAATTTTTATTGTCTGAAACCTCAAGGATCAGGATGAGTTTAGTTATCGAAACAAAATTGATTAGTCTCTGTCCTCCCACTGGGAGAAAATTGACAATTTCCAGATATGAAGATATTTCCTCTACTAATTCCCTTGTTAATGTTGATGTTGGTGAGTCTTAGACCCCATCTGATGCCTCCATTGAAATATACAGTGATCGTCCCCATACCCCTGATTTTGAATGTTACATACATACTGAAAGCACACCCTGCACTCCTCACTTGAGTAACATAAATCCTTGCAGGTGACCTCTCTTCTGAGGCTCTCATGTGCTGTGTGAGGTTTGTGGTCATCGTGTGCTTCCCACATGTCCAGATGTGGTGTAATAAAACTTTGTGTGGAAAGTGCAGACATCTGGAATGGAGCAGAGAACATGAGGGATGTCACCCCTGAGCGAATCTCTCATGGAAAGATTATTCCAGTTGGCCATGTGCAGTGGAGTACATTTTCCTGCGCTTTGCCCATAGATTAGCTGGTTTCAGAATGAGGAAAGTTTAGTTTATCTTCAGATTTTCATCTCTGCTGTTGTTCAGCTCATAGGCAACAAGCAGGAATATTTAAGCAGGAATAAGAACCTGTTTGGAAAAATGTGCACACAAATGAAAACTTACATAGTTGCATTGGTTGGTATATTTTTGCATTCAGTCTTCATTTGTAGGAGTCTATCAGCACCCCACATTTTGTTTTTGGCAATATTTTTCACTATCCTTTGCAAAAGTTCTCCAGGTTTATCATCTTTTTTTTCCCCCATCTTGGACTTTGTCTAGGCTTAACTTTTTTTTCCCTCTAAAATCGATTTTTTTTTTGGTAGATTTTTGTTCAATGATTGCTTTCACTGTGTAGCAAAAAAAAAAAAAATCTTCATTTTTAAAGGTTTTGAGTCAAAATCCACAGAAAATTCACTGAAATTGCAAACTATTTTATCCACCTGAAGAAAGAAAATCAACAACGCCATTCCCAACAGCTTGGGTATGATTTTATCAGGCCCTAACTCATTCTTCCTCCTCTCAAAGGTTCTGGAAGATTTTAGCCAGACCTGGAGGTTTTCCTAAGAGTAAGAAATGCTTCTGTTTTGCAAAACCTACTCAGACCAGAAATATGGAGAACCCAGGAGATTGTTGTCACATGTAGAACATAACCAGTTCCTGGCAGAAATTCCTGCAGCTGCTCTTGCTGTTGCCGTCAATCTTGGCAGCCTTTCTCACCGGTTGAAATAACATCCAGTTTATATGTTGATGTTGTCTCATGTTTTAGAGTTGCACTTTAGGTTTTGTGGTTGAGCTCGCTCTAAATGTGCACCCTGTTGAACTTTTAATTCACTTTCTGATTCAAACTGACTTCAGGCAACTATATGTTCATCTGGACAGGTTGAGTAGTCATGGGTATTGTTACTTACATCTCACAAACTTAAAAAATAACCTTTTGCAAAGGGATTGTTTAAGGCTTTAATTAATGCTTGCTTTTCTTTCTGCCTCTGTGACCATAATAGTTTGACATTGCCCCCTCTGTCCCAGAAAAGGTGGGAATCACCGCAGTAACCAGTAAATAAATTCAACCATTATTTCTCGATTGTGACACTATAAAGAGTATCACAAAGGGAGTGAAAGCAGGAAGCTCGTATGTTAAGGTTTTCAGTGAGAATGTTTTTCTAAAATTTTGACATTTTCAAAGATCACTAATGTGTCAGGATTTTGTTCTTTCCCCAAATCTGTGTGTCTAGAACAGAAAATCTGAAGGAAGACCGATTGTCTTGGACTGAACTGGACAGGCTGATGTTTATGCCTCCCAGATCAAACTAATTGGATTGACCCCCTTTCTGCCTGGAACCAGGTGGATTAGTTTTAGTGTTGAGCTCGTGCTACTGTTAGTCACTCATCACACCTGGCTGCACTCTCTTTGCCACAGTTTAACTCTGAGCGCTAGGCGGCTAACGGTGGACATGTGGCGCACATATGGGCGCGTTGCGATAAGACCACCTGTTGCGACTTTGGCCCAGCATGGCAAGCTGTGAATGTTGACGGAGAGGTCAACATACACATGCTGGAGGGTATAACACACACACACACACACACACACACACACACACACACACACACACACACACACACACACACACACATGCATACACACACACACACACACGAGGGCGTTCATCTGTCAGCTGAAGTTAGACATTAACTGGATCTTATAAGCATCAGTGGTTAAGAGGAGGCTGTTGATGCCAATGTTGCTGCTAAGTTGCTCATGAAACATAATGAGTCTTTTTGTTTGTTTTTTAGAGAGTGCATTTTTATTGCTAGAAAGATTAATTGAATTCTGATGGACTTTGATATTAGATTATATAATAATTTATCAATATTAATTATGATTGCAATTACATTGTCTTGCCCTCACAAATTTGAGCAATCTAACACATATTCACTGGGGTGAAAGGCACCATTGTTGGTATAGATGTTAATATTTAGTATGTAGAATAGCACTTTCTCTTGCTCATTTCACATGGTTAGAGCTTACAGAGAGAAGGATGCTGGTCCATGTCTCGTTGTCCTGGGCCCTGCCTTTTATGTTCTTCTCTGCAGCTTATCCCAAACTGTTCTAGAAATGTACCTGCTGAAAGACCCGGTGGCGATCTATTTTCAGTTTTCTGACATAGCCCATCAGGTTTTTATTGAATGTTTTTATTTCACCTGGGAGTCCCTTACAATGTCCCCTCTTCTTCGAATAGACTAGTATATCCAGATATTACGGAGTTCCTGATGGCATTGCCTTGATAAGATTCCCAGGATCCACAGCATTACAGGTCCTCTACCGTACTAAGCATGGGGTGAAAGGTGTTTTTAGAAATATTTATCCTTTTTTCTACATAAAGATTTAAAGCTATAGTTGGTAATCCTGTTCAGAAACACATTTTTTGTAATACTGGGTAAAATTGTCCTTTTTATCCTGAAAAAGAGAAAGGGCCCAGTACAAAGTAATAAGACCAGAGTGGATTTGGGAGATATTTAAGACGCGATCCCCCTGAAGAGCGAGGTAAGCTGGTCTTGCGCATGCGCAGTTATTCAAAAAGGGACTTGGGGAAAAATCGCCAACCCTAGATTTAATCTTGGCCTTATCTGAAGTTCGGGTGGACTTCTGCTGACCTCATAATGGCCACAGTTGTGGTGGTGGGAGAGAAAAACCTTTTTACAGACATACCCTCCAATGAACAACTGACAACTGGTAGACTTTTTATTTCAGAACTCAACAACTGAAAGAAGTTAAATTATTTAATTTATGTGGCTGGGTTCTTGAAAAAAACAGTGAACCACATTAGGAGCATTTCAGTGTTTAATGGTATTTATACGTTTTCTCTGGTGAGACTAAAGAATATACGCTCAGAGAAAAAGGAAATAGTTTTTGCAATGCAAGGTTGATAGGAGGGGCTCCTCAGCTGAGTGGATATCATAAATGACGACAAAGGCACAATTCAAAGCATCAGAGTTGACACTAAATTGAACTCTGCTTTCTCACTCAAACACTGAGGTAAATCTAGCTCACAGATGGGTCGGTCTGTAATTAGTAAATCCTTGAATTTACATACTGTAGTAATTTCAGGAATATTTAGCCCATCTTCTGTATTATGTTAAAAAATGTTCTTATATCCTAAGTTGCATTTATTTAAAGACTGAAGCAATCAGCTGAAACGTTTCACAGAAGCCACATTCTTTTGTGGAAAATTAAATATTCGATCCATACAAACGGAAACGGCAGTATAACAATTTGGCCTGGCTAAACAATAAAATTTGTCGTCCTTCTGTGATAAATTAGTTGTTCATTTTGATTAGAAGGAAACAGCGCATGCCTTTCTTTTAGAAAGCTTTTAGGAGCTTGGTTTGCACTTTCTGGAAAGTTGGCAGCACATCATCCTCTGTATCCTCCTCTATAACACGACATGCATCTCTCTTTAAACATAACCTTGTATCAGCAGAGAGTCCAGAACAAAACCTTCTGGATCAAAGCCAAGTGTCCAATCAGTGATGTTTTATAGCAGCATGCTGGTATGTCTCGATAAAGTCAACACTTTTTCAAATATTAAAGCAAATACTGGACATAGTGACATTAGTCATTCTTAGTCGTTCTGTTGGTTGGAGTAGACATCCCTGTGTTGGATTTCCGCTGAAGATGGCAGGAAACTCAGGAAACGTTCTGCTGCCAATGTAGGTCAGTAGTCAGCCTATCAGAAAAATAGAGTAACAGAATAATTGAAATCCCCCACCCAATGGTATCAGCAGTTTTAAGAAGTGAAAACTACAGAACAAATTCAATAAAAAAAAAAAAAGGGACATTATCCATAACAGAGAACAGTCTCAGATTTGCAGTTCTGGAAGAATTTGATTCAAAGCTGACTTCTGATTAGTCCCAACTCTGTTACAGCTCTCGCTGTTTTCCTGACTTTCCATGTGTGTGAACACCATAAATTGGGACGTGGCTCCGTGTTTTTCAGGACATTGTGTCCCCACCTCTCCCTCCCCCTCAATGTAACATTCCAGTTCACTGTATGGTGGCCAGATTTGGGAAGCTTCTCTCTGCGCCTCATGCATTTCCTCCCTTTCTGCTGATGTCTGGGCTGCGAGCGGCTCCAGTTTTTATGAGCTCAGCGTTGAGCGGGACTTTTTTTTTTTTCTTCTTCTTCTTCTTTCCCCAACTCATTTTCTCCGTGGCTGCTTAAAGTCACAGACCAGGCTTTAAAATTGTGAGTGGGAAAACGATCCAACAGGTTGTTGTATTGTCTGTTTGCTGCTGGGCGTTGGTGCTCGCTGATTCTCATGAGGTGGCTCATTATTAAGATGGAAATGCACGGGTGGCTCCTAGTAAAAATACTCACGGTCGGAATGTAAAGAGTTGGATTAAAGTTTCTCTGTTGCTCCGGATATCTTTCACCACTCCATAGATGTGCACTCATGGCACACCTCCAATAACCCAGAGACACAGCCACACACAAATAACAGAAGTATGTGTAAGAAAGAGCAAAAGGTGTAATGTTCTGTATGAAAAGGCATTTCTTTTGTCTCCCATAATTATGCCTCGTAATCCACCAAAACCCAACCTGACATATGTACTAGTCTTGTTGGCAAACCTTCTATTTCCCTATTTAGTAGATGGTGGTATAAACATTTCTTTGGTCTGGAAAAGACATAAATAATAATTTAAAAAAAGACATTTTTACTCCCATTTCTTCTCCTGACTAAATCACACCCTGAGTTTAGCATCTGTTCAAATAAGGTGCAAGTAATCTCTCCAGTCAGTCCAGATTTCCATGTTGTGCAGTTCATCTGGGTTCATTTGGATCCGACAATCGTCTCACTCCAGCTCCTCCAGCAGGACACCGAGGTAATCCAAAATCTCTCCTGTACGAACTTGATCTGGTCTGGGATCTCCTCCCAGTTAAGCACCCCTTACAGTAACATATTGTTATGTAATTTAGTTTTGTCATCCTTTAATACTGCTGGCCACAAAATACCAGCTATTCCCAATAAAAGGCACTTGTTCTATAAAAGCAATGACTGGGAAATGTTTATTGGGCCAAACAACAATCCGACAATGGGAAATCCCCTGTTGACACAGGCGGCAGGGGTGAGTGAGATTAGTGTTTGCTCTAAGAGATAGGCCTGTTTTCCTAATGGTAGAGCACATTTGCTCAGTGCTGGTTAAACACATGCTAAACAGGTCGACAAATTGACTTGGGTCACTCAGCCCTCGGCCATCATCAAAGCAAAGTGCTGACTGGAACGCCTCCAAATCTGCTTCATTACTCAGTTGGATTTTTCTCCGCTTCTGGCAAGAGTCAGTTCGCTTTTAGATTGATTAAAGTGATGCGTGTTATAAAACATTCCAGATGTAAAACGCGTTCATATAAACATTTTAGTGCGTTGTGTGATTTTGAACAAACTACGTCTTTGGGAGTGCTGTGACTGAGCCCATGACTCAAACCTGTTTTCTATCAGTGTTCAACTGTCTGGTTCCCAAATTGAGGCTTTTTATATTGGTGCATATCGGTCATAACAGAAATACTAAAACTGGATATTGGTTCATATCTGTGCATCCCTATAAAAATGTCTGCAATATCAGTGTTGTGGAAGACTCATTGTGCTGCAATAAATAATAGACTCCTGTATTTCAATGTCATGCAATCCTGCTCAGCATGCCAATATTGTCTGTGGCCATGTAGACGACTCAGTTCTGAAGATGCTGACACTTTATTTCACAGTTGTCAAACTCTAGGCCTCGAGGTCCAGCTTTCTGGAACAATTAGGTGTGTCCCTGGTCCAACATACCTACTTTTTGTCAAATCGGCAAGGAAATCCAAAAGACGTCTTAGAACAAAGCATGGGGAAGAACAAGCGCATAAACTCTGTCGTCCCATATGTTGCTGGAATCTCTGAAAAACCCAGGAAGATTTTCTCCAAACACAAAATCCCAGTACGTTTCAAACCCAACAAGACACTCAGACAGAGGCTGGTCCATCCTAAGGACAAAACCCCTAAACCTAAGAGGAGTGGTGTGATGTATGCACTTCAGTGCCGTGAGGAATGTTCTGATCTTTATATTGGAGAAACCAAACAACCTCTCCACAGACGCATGGCTCAACACAGGAGAGCCACCTCCTCAGGACAGGACTCTGCTGTCCACCTGCACCTCAAGGATGAAAGACACTCTTTTGAGAAAAATGTTCACTTTTTGGACAGAGAAGACAGACACTTTGAGAGCGGGGTGAGGAAGCCATTTATGTAAAGTGTGAAAAAATGACTTTAAACAGAGGAGGGCTCAGCTTTTAACTTTCAAAACCTGGAAACACAGCTGTAGGTTTCCAGGTTAATCTACATGTGAATCCAAGCTCTAACGAGGCCTCGCCTGCAGATCTATAAAGCTGGGAACTCCACACTACTCCAGACATTTTGCATTGGGAAAGCTTCCTGGATGGGAAGCAAAACGTTTTACGCTTCAGAATAGAAGTCCAGTTGTTTTATTTTTAACCTTTATTTTGAATAATGGAGAAAGATAAAAGTATCCCATAGGCAGGGGTGCCAGACTCCAGTCCTAAAGGACCAGTGTCCTGCAACTTTTATATACGTCTCTGCCTCAGCCCACCTGATTGTGTGTGTTTGAGGAGTTTTAAGTGCTTATATGTCGTGGTAGGCGGGTTAAACAACACAATGGCACGTCTGTTGGCTGAATATATATATATATATATATATATATATATATATATATATATATATATATATATATATATATATATATATATATATATATATATATTCAAAATCATTAAAGTTAACAAAAAGTCTGTCCTCTTCAAATCAGCAACTAGTAGCAATGTCATATAACTGTTTGCCCTGTCTGGCAGGACATCCAAGCCCTAAAATCTACCAAACACATTGGTTTGATTACTTTGAGTCTTTGTTGCAACAAACCGCTTGCCATTTATTGTTAAGAGAAAGAATATGACGTTTAATCCATCTCTGCTGAAATTTGTCGATGCAAATATGTGAACCGTTACACCCCTAATAAGAAACCGAGCCAAGTACTTTTATTGTGTAAACATGACCAAACGGGGCAACTGAAATAAGATGTAAAACCTGGTGACTGGCGTGTGCTACGCTGAAAACTGATGAATGAAAACCTCTGAAACATACAAATGATAGTTACTGGTATAACTTGATCGACATCCAACAAGATCAGTGAAGTAGAAGGCGTTCTTCACATTCATATGAAATGCTTAAATGAAGGATGGCGGCTTATCTGCAGTTGTTCATATATTTGCTTACTTAAAGTTGACATGTATTTATCTGAGCTGCAGCTGCTGGCGCAAACCAAACTACGTTGTGATGTTTTAACACATTTAACTTCTTGAAGCTAAAATAACCCATTAAGCTATTGGAGTACTAGATGGTGCAGCTCATTCGTGTGGTAGTAAAGGCTTCTGAGTGAACTTCTAAATGTGGTAACTTAGGCTTTAAAAATTGTCCGTGATTCTCTATAAACCCTGTTTGCTCCTATCCCATAAATAAAAACATGTTGACCAATAAAAAAGCTCTTGTGTGTGAGTCACTCGCTCTCGTTAAGAGGTTCAGAGGCGTACTTGAACCTGATGTTATCCCCACCCAGCCAACGAAATAAACACTTTGAGAGGAGAGGCCCTGAGAGAGGAATGTAAGTGGATGTTGGTGTGCAATACTACTACATCATTAGAGAGCTCAGGCATGTGAACTTTTGCGCAAATCATTAAAAAAGCCTTTAATGTTCAGTAGTCGTTTTTAGACGAGAAATTTTTTTCTTTTTCAACTACAAAACTTGAAAATGGTAAACTGGAATTAGATTTTTTTTGTTTTTTGTAACAGCAAGCTCGAAAGTTCTTGGACAACATATTTTTTTTAACAAGCCACTGCTGATGAATATGGTTGCAGCTATTGTTAAAAACATGTAAATGGCATAAATAAAGACCTAACATGCATTGCCTTAAAAAAACGTATAAAAGTTTTTATTGTCAGACTCCCTTTAAATTTACCGCACCCTGAACTGTATGCTGGCCGTGTTTTATGTCATTGTGTAGCAAAAATGATCCCACATTTTATTCAGTAATCTGCTATTTGAGATCACATCCATAGCCAAGCACTGGATTTTATGTTTTTCTTTCCATTTTTGCTTTTACTGCTGTTGGCTTTATAGTTTATACCAGTGTCATGTAGAAAAAATTGTTTCGTTTTTCCCCCCCCAATCAAACACTATACAGTCAGTATTAAATTCTGGATTGAAACCTGACTTTCTTTGTTCATAATTTGTCCAATTTTATTAGGATTCCTAAACAACAACAACACAGCCTTGATGTGTCACAGATAACTGGGAACACTCACTGTTTTAACTCTCCTGTGACCTCATCTGACTCATCAATACCCATTACCACTGTGGTTGTTTTTTTCTTTCCTGATTTGGCACATCATCTTAATGACGGCCACCACAGAGGTAAAGTAAAGCAGGATCACATTATCAAACTTAGCCTGTATTTTAACCAGTTCTCCTTGCGGTTGGTTTTTGCTCATGTAATGAGACTTTTGGCTCCTTTGTTTAGAGAGGAAATTATTGTTCACATGCGAGTTTGAAATGAAACCAAATGCTAAATGAGCTGAATTTAAATTGCGCTTCTCTAGTCATACCGGCCACTCAAAGCACTATACCCCATAGCCGCATTTGTCCAATTGCACTGAGATGTGTACATTCTTACACCAATATGTAGGCTGGTAGAGTACTGGGATAGAAGTTCTTTGCCCAGGGCCACATTGCCTTGTAGCAGGAGAGAGATGGAATTAAACCCACAACTTTCAGCTTGCAAGACGACCATGCTGTCCACTGGACCACAGTGACCCCAGTACCTGTTTAAGCCAGTGTATCAGAAATCAAAAGAAGAATAAAGAAATGTTGTAGAAATGTAACGATCAGACTTTTGCAGTCCCCAAAGCGCTTTTTTTTTTTGTCATTCATTCATTCCTTCACATGCAGACAGTAGTGAGCTACATCATAGCCACAGCTGCCCTGGGGCAGACTCACAGAAGTTGGTCTGCCACGCAATCGCTGCCACCGGGCCCTCTGACCACTGACAGCAGGTGAAGTGTGTTGCCCAAGGGCATAATGGCGGTTTGAACCAGCAACCCACCAGTTGCAGGACGGACTCCCTAGCTCCTGAATCACTGTAGTTTAATCAGACAAGGTGCAAAGAAGCTTGATGTGTTTATGGGCCAAAAAATGTGATCGTTCTTAGTTTTGATGCATTTAAAGAATACTATTCATTGGAAGAATAGTTTATTTTTGCAATGTCCGGATAATTATTGTTTGTCCAGTTTTTACATCAGGATCATGGTATATCTCACGGGCTTTTGTAAAAAAAAAACAAAAAAAAACTACTTTGATAACTTGTTTTTACCCCAGGTTATAACATTAGAATTTTATACAGGTCTGTTTAGACAACACAGAACAAAGTACTAATCAGATAACTCTGAAGTTAAGTCTAATGCAAATCCAGTATAGACTCCCCATTCCATGGTGCAATAAATGCAGCATGATCTATAAAAATCATGTGATTTGATTTATGATATAATAAATGTTTTTTTATTGGTAGAAAAGCTGTGTATTTTAAATTGTTACACTTTTTTCGTTTTTCAGGGAGCTGTTTTTCTAAGCTCCATTCAGCTTTTCATCTTAGCCGTTGATCTTTGTCCTGGTCGACTGGGGTTTGACAGTATAATGTTGTTCTAAAAGTCATTAGTGATAGGGTTCTTGAATGAAGTTATCATTTGAAGTAAAAGCCTCCATAATATCACTACATTTGGATGAAATGCCTGGACCAGGCCGCACCCATGTCTGCAGTGCTGCAGTTTGCTGGCAGACGTTCAAGATGAACTCTGACTCCGGATGAGGGGAAGCTGGAGGCGTCTGTGTGCTACAGCGTGTGGCTCAATATGAGTGATGCTAGCCTGGTGGTCCTGTCACTGCTGTCATTAGCAAATGATAACACTGTGCAAACTAATACATTACCCTCTATTGCATTGCAGGCAGCCCCATGTTTTTTAGTGGCTGAATATTGTGGTGGTGATGTGGCCAGTCGGATGTTTCACCCAACAATCGGGTTTTGTCTCTTGGAGATGGTGGTGGAGTGACTCAGAGCTCTATGCTGGTTCTGTGGGGTGAGAGGAAGGAATGACAGCATTTCTCTACACTGAGACACCAGTTCTCTAATGCTGGACAGAGTCCGATGGAGTCCAAACATGAGCGTGTCTGAACTGTTCTTTTTAAACTAAATGTTTTCTGGGATACTTTGGTTTACACGTTTTTTTTTTTAATAATTTAAAATGTAAGATTAGCTTTTCAATCTTTACTTTTGTTGTGGTCTGCTTATTCCTGTTCAAACACATCACTCCATCCACCCCTTCATACCTTCCTCCTATCCTTGTAGGGATTGGGGGTGGGGGGTATCTTTAGCGGTCACTGGGCATTAGGGATGCATGATTGCACTCGCTATAACTCCTAAAGCCACTTAGAGTTATTAATTAACCTCACACTAAAGTGCATTGACTGTAGAAGGAAGCTGGATCACCTGAAGAAAAGTCAAGAACATTCAAACACTATGCAGAAATCCTGGTATTTGGACCTTGAACCCTCTTGGTGCAAAAGCAACAGTGATAACAATTGCATTTCCGTTCAGCTAAAGGCATAATGTATAACTATAGTGAGTGAACATTCAATTTATGACTAAAGGGTACCTTCATAGTGCAGAAGGTAACTACAGTAAGAATCAATCAAGGATCAAGAAGCTTTATTATCATTTGTGTTACCATAATGACATCTTTGTTGAGGCAGACACTGGCTCAGGACCCACAGAGTCACACATAACACACAGACCGAACAAGACATGATCTTTCCTATTTATTGTAAAACAAATTGATTGAACGGGTCAACCACATTACACCCTGGATGGACAAAGGTAATCACAATAAACGGCTGATCGGAATAAAAATGCATCACGTTAACGCGGCAGTCACAATACTGTGATCAGATTAAGCTCAATCAGAATGAAATTGTTATCCGAATGAGAGGAGTGGTTTATGCCGATTGAGTCTGATCGGCATGCATGTAAACGCCTGTCAGGATCAAGATGTTCTGAATGTGGCAAACTGAGTAGAGTCCACATGTGCATCCAACGTCAACGTGAAGTATTTCCACTTATTATTAATTATTCAGTAACGTTTCGACCATAATTAGCACCAGGTGCAAGTCCACGCTGGGCACTCTATAACACAAACTATAACGAACACTGCTGCTTTTTTTGCCATTTGTTGTTCAGCAAAGATGGGAACACTACTTCTGTTTTTTTTTTTTTTTTTTTTTGATAATTTGATAATTTGAAATTTGATAACTGCGCCTGTCAGTGTGGTTCTATTCTGAATAAAGCTAGGTGCATAAAAGCACACATCATGATCGGATTAATTGGCTGTGGGTCCATATAAACAGTACAATCTGCTAATCTTTTGTTTTTTAATCTGAATACGTTTCAATCCGATTGTGAAATTTTGTGCATGTAAACATAGCCGGTGGTGCCGTTGTTAGACCCCAGCCAGCCAGTGACCAAAAGATGTCCATCTGGCAACTAGAACTTGGTTTGATAGTTAATTTAAACCTTTTTCATGTGAGTTTATGCCTGGAGTTATTGAAAGTCGTCTGCGTTAAGTAGTTTCTGCTCAAATCGAAGCTCTGTGTGCTTGAACAACAAACCTGTTGGACGTACAATGTTTTGCTTTTTTATTGTCAGTTAGCTTAGTATTTCCCTTTGGTAATACTTGATAACAAAGACCTCTAGAGGCAGCCTGAGTACCACGGTTTTAAACAGCTCTACGTTGTTTGGATATGTTCATTTAAGTTTTTTAAAAATAAACTGGGTAGCTGTTTTGAAAGCTAAAATTAATTCCTGGAAGTTGTTGTTTCTCTTTCTGTGTCTCAACGTTGTTTATCAACTTAGCCAGTTTCCCCCAATCACTCTTTAGATGGAACATCCTTGTATCCTATTTTTTACCTAAGTACATAAATGAATGACGAGTTCTGTTTCTTTTTCATGTCTCGGTGATGTCATCATGCCTTTTATCCTAATAAAATTGTGTTTGTTCCCTCTCTGTGCCCTTCATTTACTTAATCTTGTTATCAGTATTATTTTTTAACGCCACGTCTTCCAGTTAAGTCGATGCGGAAAGCAGAAGCTCGCTCGTCTTGTTTGTTCTGCTGCTGTTTTGCCATCTGACTTTGAGGAATTTGGTTTCTCCGACGCGTAAGGCATGTATAGTGACTCTGTTGTGCTATGGGATGCTGAGTGTGATTACGTAACACAGGGTCAAATGTTCAGCAAAAGAAAAAAATTCTGCTTGTATGGCTGAGGAACGTAAAAGACTGTATCAGTGTGAGAAAAAAACATCATATCCAAGTTTGCCATCAGCTCAATGATTTTTAGCCTGATTTTTCACCCGGATTGCCACCTTCTGAGAGGCACCGATTATCGCCGTGTCTCTTAAGTGTGTTAAGAGTGATCTGGTCCGCTTGGTGGAACGTTGGGACCGCTCTGACCTCAAATCTGCGATATTCAACATGTTGGATTGTCTTGCCCCGATATCCTAGAGTGTGTGTGGTGTCCCCCGAAGACAAACGAGTAGGCAGCCTATTGAATGTGACGTGTAGCCAATCAGAAAGCGAGGTGAAGGATTCCCCGAGAGAGAAAAAAAACATCATCTCACCTCCATATCATGCAGCAAACACAGAGCCCCCGGTCACATCGTCTCTGCTCGTTTAACAAACGGCTTTTCTTTTTATGTTTTTTCTCTGTTAAACTATCGCCATTATTCGTCCTGGTCGTCCATGTTTATTTACTCAGAACTCACGTTTGAGCTTTAGAGAATTCGGAAGATTTCCTGTCAGATATCTGAATGATCTTAAGTGAAATCTGTTCGTGTGTGGTGTGTTGAGCTCGCCGTCTGACCGGACACCGCACACTGTACGAGCAAACCTGTTATAGCTAAGATATGACAGAAAAGTATAAAAATCCACCAATCAGTCAGCGATCGAACTTGGCAAATTATTCCCAAATTTAGAAAAATCATATTCCTCTTAAAAGGCATTAAAACTTGGAACTCCTACGATCGTAGGTCTATAAAGGCAACTTCTTGGAGCTTGCACTTTGCACTGTTTTGAATTAAAAACGAACAAAATAAGATTAGAAAAAGGAGATTAAAAAAAACGAATGTTGGAAATCCCATATCGGTGAAGAATTTGCCTTTGTGGAGCATTTGTGTGACCGGATGGGTCAGTGTGACATATAACATGAAAACACTTCCAGTGCTCAGTGTGACTAGAAATGCATTATAAAAGTTCAGGCTACCTACTGCTTTTCAGTTTAGTATGGAGAGATAAAACCTTCTCTTACTCTGAATTTCTAAATTATTTCCAGAAACTAACACTTTAAAGACAGCCACAAATGCAGCTTGTGTCTGGGTTCTAAGAGGGAGTGCTGCTCCTTAAGTCTTTTGCGGTAATTGCTGCAGAACTTGACATCATGTCTTCAGGTTTAGTGAAGAATCTCCTAATAATCGTTTCTGTCTTTCCATACCTTCCAGATGATTATCTGGAAATTCTTGCCTGCATGTCCTGCAGTATTTGGTTTATTGTTGTTTCTCTGTCCGCACAATTTCCTGCAGAACCGTCTCACTTTTCAAACAGCGAAATCTTGTGTGACTGTTTACGTTGCCTGAGGACAAGGATGCAGGCTTAGGTCAAACATTCATGCAGAAGTCGGCTATTTACCGGATGGCAGGGGAAGTTAATTTGCTAATATTCAATATGAGTACAGTTTGTGTTTTGCTTCCTTCTTTGAGGGGGCGACCGAGGAATGTCTTCCTCTCATCAGCTTTTATTCACAGAGGTTTATCTTATATAAAAGATGGGTCTGATAGCCGAGGAGAGCTGGAGATCCGCGATTATTTTTCTATTGAGATTGGCTTTTAAAGCAATCGCCGTGTCTAATGTGTACTTCCTTCTCACTAACATGAGAGGACTTTTTTTGGTTTGGCCAAATACTTTACTTAAGCTCTGCTCTTGTAGCAAAGCTTCTGTTTTGTTTAGTCTTGCGTTTGAGTAATCAGAGCTTTTTAGCCAAGGGGTTGTGGAGTAGATTGTTCTTACAGTAATATCTTTACTATGTTAATGTGTTTCTTAGTATTAAACCTAGCCAACCTGTGTGTGTGTGTGTGTGTGTGTGTGTGTGTGTGTGTGTGTGTGTGTGTGTGTGTGTGTGTGTGTGTGTGTGTGTGTGTGTGTGTGTGATGTGACTTCAAATGCATTACAGGTGATTGGGTTTTCCAAGATGGAAAGCATTAGGTAGCCAATGAACCCAGAAATATTGACTGATGGTTACAAACTTAGCGAGTTTTATCAAGCTCATTCTTCTTGATGGAAATCGGGAAGTGTCTCTTATAATACCTTTGGATTCTGTATTGTTTTCATTTTAATATATGGGTCTGCTAATCAGTCTAAAAAAAAAAGTATGAAAAAGGTTGTAACAATATGTTCACAGGGTCTGATAAGTCACAACATCCTCCTAAAAAAGCCTTCAGTTTCAGTAATCACTTAAATAATATGGTTTAGTTTACCCTGTTCTCCACCCACAACCTATTTACTGATCAGTGTTGTCATAGCGCAAAGAAGGAGCCTTCCATTTGTTCATGTCGTGTCCCATGTTTTACCGTGTCTGTTAAACCTGCACGCTGTACTCCGACACATTTTCATCCAAGCCTGAGCAGCAGCTGTAACTGACCAGAACCCACAGCCCACTGTGCTTTCTCCCAGCTAGAAGCCATGACTGCACCTCTCCCCGCTGCCATTAAACGACCACAGAGACCACAGTCCACTCGGAGCAGCTCTGCCTTAGGATTACAAGGGTCACAGTTATGAATTGGCCCCGGGAGAATGTTATCGGCCCACACACACATACCCACTGGGAAATGACCCGCGTGGACGAAGGGTCAAGTTGGCGGCGGTTTCGCTTTGTTGTTGCCATCCTGTACACGCGCTGTTTCAGATGAGTCAGCCGGTAGAAAGCATGGAGTAGGATGTGAATCTGCAGCGGTCTAATGAGTGAGGCTTCTTTGAGTCATTCAGATTTGGCGTAATCTTCCGCTACTTTCGGGGAATAAAATGCTAAATGCTTGGTGGCACATCCTGAAATCCAGGTGCAGTCAGAGAAATGCTATTTTTGGGTCACAACCCATATGATTTCGGTGCTTCGAAGTGAAAATGAAGCCGTTCCCTGTGTGGCTCACATGATTTCTGAACACCAGGGAGTGTGAAAATCTCTCTGCAGCCTGAAAGCTGTTTATGATGGGCTAAAACATGATTCCTAAAATAAAGAAGCTGCAAATTAGGCCATGCTTGTCTTATTAAAGACCACAGAACTGAATCGTTCTCATGGCTAAATACAGAGTTACATCAAATGTAATGACGAAAAACTTTGATGACACAGAAACAAGGAAATTTAGCTTTTCTTCTTTTCCAATCAGGAGCCAAACATTGTTTTTCAAAACTAAGTATCTTTTAAAGGCTTCCTTTACGCTCTGGCTGCTGATTTAGCCCTTTCCTGTCCAGTCCTTTGACCTGATTGTGCTAGTATATTTTGACGTTTGTGATAACATTTGATCTGACAACTTGAGGACAAAATAATAAGAAAAAGGCCTAAAAATTAATCTAGAGCACATGAAAAGTATTAGTATTTTTTTTTTAGGTATGAAAAAATATATATTTAATTACTATTTCGATTAATATCTTGGCAAATTTTTTCCTATTTGTAGGAACACCACTAGTTAAGTTCCACTTTAGGATGATACACCAATCAAATGACCAGGGACTGACTCAGAGGGTCAAATAGTGAAAAACCTTTTTTTTCCTAGTTTATTAAATGTATCTAATCTAAAAAGTCCCACCTTTTCCAGTTTAGAAAAGCATTACACGACAGGGGGTACTTTTTTTTTTTTTTTTTTTTTGGTTTAGTGAAAAAAGTCTAGGCCTGCACAAATGTTGAAGTAGAAGCCTCAACGTATACATAGATGCTTAAAAAGATCACTTCAACAATCCAAAGAGCCACAAACAATGAACAAAAGCAAACATAAGTTAAAATGGACAGATCCAGGGTTGGATCAAATGTTTGACTCACTTTTACTCTGGTTAATAATAAATCCAGATCGTGACCTGGCCTAAGGACATGGCAGTTTAGGAAAGCGCAGAAAGCTGCGGTCCTGGAGAGAAATTACCTTTTAAATTGGAAATGAGGAACTGGATTAAAATCGGGGTTATGCTGTCGGCCTTGGATAAAAAAAAAACAAACTTTTTTTTTTTTTGTTCTGCTGCTAAACCAAAAATAATTTTCCAGCATGACTGATTTTAAATCCATGGGCAGACATCCAGTTAAAAGCTGCTGTTTTTTGTTTGTTTTGAGAACATAACATCACCCTGATGGCAGCGTCTCTGACCGCGGGCCCGCTCTCAGACAGGCACATCACGCCCAGAACACACTGGCACCGCCTCAAGTCTGTCACTGGTCTGCCTTTGGCTCGCTCTGTGGTTTGAGGCCAAGAATAATGTTGTTGACCCGTTAGAGTGACTGAAGTGGTGAGAATCATGTCTGTATAAACACAGTCAGTCCTGCGGCCCCTCTAACTGTGGGACCCAGAGCAGGGAAGATTTTAATCTTTTCTATCATCATTATTATTTCATTTTACCCAAATTCCTTTTAATCTTGGACTTTAGTGACAGAGATGTTCCTAAATACTTCTTGACGGGCAGAACCGGTCGTAGAAGGAAAACAAATGCATTGGTGGGATTAGCCTGTGAATGGAGTGCTTTCAATTGTGTAAGAGATGATGTTTCTGAACCAGCGGGCCATTTTGGGTCAATTGATGCCTATATACAGTTGTGTGTTTCTTTTAATTGATTAATCTGATGTTGTTGAGGCAAAGAAAAATACTCTTGCCTCCAACAATTTTCTTCATACATTAACAATCAGGATATAGAAATGCTTTAATGCAAAACCAGTACAACGGTAATTGTCTAATCGTGTTTAGAGCAAGTAAGTCCAACTTTTCAGGGATTGGTGTTGGCATTTTACCTTTTAATGTGAGTCGTATTACTATTATTGGGCAAGCTAAATTTAGCTGTATAAAAAAATAGCTGTCTGCTGTCTTCCCAAATCGTACATCTTTGTTACACAGAGCAGGTGGAAGAACGAGCCGGAGCTCAGGCATAAATCAGCTTTCTGTGTTTTAGTTGTTCCACATCCTGCTTCCTGCTGAATGTTAACAAAAAGCCCAGAAATGCTCCAATATCTGGGGGCCGTGACCAGACGGCAGGGTGAGAGCTGCAGAGCTTGCTTTTTATTGGCTGAAGATTCTGGACATTTTTTTACCATGAGCTACGGGACTGTTGTTCATCTGACCCCGTCTGACCTGCTGTTCCTGAACCCGGCCGGTTTGGTCAGTTCAGAGGGAGATGGTGCCACGGACACCTGGCAATATCTGTGTCATCAGGTGTCACATTCCCACATGTACAGAGATATCATCTCTGTTCTTCACTGTAAACTCGTCGGCCAAAAATCCCTTAAGTGGAGAAACAAGATGAGCTTTTGAGCTTGGTCCAAAACGAAGAGCGTCCTGATCTCGATGTTCATAAGGGTTGGGTGGGATTCATTTTTGGATAAATCTAAGGTTGATTCCAATAAATGGCTGTATTGGTCGCCTAGCTGTGCTTGTTATGTTGTAAATAACATTGAATAGATTTTGAAGTAAACAGTCTCACAGAAAACATTTTGTAACCGTCTATAAGGCACATATTACCATTTACAAGCCATTTTAAACACTGGAGTTACTGTGGTGCACAAGCCGTATACATCCTTTGTTCTGTGGCTTCCATGTGACAATTTAAAGCTTTATCTCTGTTCACAGATATTTTGCTGGATTGAGGCCTAGAGACTGGCTAATGTTATTTATCAGCAGCCGCTTTGTTGACTTGTTGGGGGTATTTTGGGTCTTTGTCACACCAGAAGACCCAATCCATGAACCATCTTTAGTGTGTTGGATGAGGGGAGAAGGTTGACTTTCAAGCTTTTGTGCTACACCGCCCCATCCCTTGCACCCTCAGTGCAAAAATGAAAGCGTCTTATGTACCTTTAAACAGGGAAACAGGGCCGGAGCATGACGCTTCCACCTCTGCACTTGACGGTGGGGATGATCTGCTGATTGTTTGGTTTGATTTGTGTACTTGTTCCTTATACTTACTCCACTCAATGGTTTGTGGATCAAAGCACAACTTTCATTGCAGTTAAAGCAGCGATCGCCGCTTGTTCTTGCAGCAGGCCTGCGCGTTTGTAAGCCGCATCGTTGAAGGGCGAGGTCAGGGAGGGGTGTTTTCCTTTTTCACAGACGCAAGGCTTTAGACAGCTCTTAGGGCTTCACGGAGGAATTTGTTTACTTGTGGTGCGCCTACAAATAACTGCAGGGTTTATATATGGTAAAAAAAAAAAAAAAACTTCCTTCCCCTCCAGGCAGCCATACAACATAAACAGAGCTGCGAGGGGAAATACTGGCTGGCCTTATTGCAGCACCACCACTACACATGTTCCACACGGCCACATGGATCCCATTACTCATTGAAGACTTTTTTTTTTTTTTTCTCGTTCCCCCATCAGGCTTGTTGGCTCTCCTTTATTCTTCCTCTGGCAGTTTGTCCGACGCCGACTTTAAGGGGTCCTACAAACCCGCTATTAATCTGCGTCAGAACGAGGCGGGCGTTTGAGCCGCACCAAGCGCGTTAACGGTGATCGTTTCAAGATGAACCAGCGCCAGGCTGAACATTCTGTAGGCCTGACTCAGACTGCCCACGCCTAAAGTCGACTCACAACCTGACCTCCAATGTCTGCCACCAAGCTCTGTGAGAGAAAGTGATTATGCTTGTGTCTGTTTCCTTTCTTCTGATCAAATCTCCCTGTTTGCCCCCCCCCCCCCCCCCCACTCTCCCCCTGCAGGCGTTTGGGAATGCAAAGACGGCACATAATAACAACTCCAGTCGGTTTGGCAAGTTCATTCAGGTGAACTACCAGGAGAGCGGCACTGTGAGAGGGTAAGGAGGATGCCACAAGTATTTGCTGTTTTCTGAACGCCTACGGGTTCTATATAGCTATTTAGAGGTAAGCCCCCACTTATTTGTAGCGGTGGCAGATTTATATTTGAGCTAATCTTTTAATTTGACCAACATGTGTATGTGAGTGATGAAGTTTGGGAGTGGCCCCACCAGAGGCCTGACTTGAATCTGATAGGATCTACAGATTAGGGTGACGGCAAGGAGGCCCTCCGACCTCAAACACTTGGAGCTCATCACCAAAGACTGTCAAAGACACCAGTGGAGACGTGCAAAAACCTGGCCCGCTATTAGAGGAAGGGTTTGGTCCCAGTCATGCCAATGAAGATTTTTCCACTGATTATTGAGAAGTCGGAAAATAATTGACACCGCGTCATGTTGTTTTGTTCCCTTTAGAGATGGCTATCTACTTTCCAATCAGAGACGAACTTCCTTGAATGATGTTAAATCTTCACCTGCCAGGGGCTTAAAGAAATTCGGGTCTTTCTGTTCTTACAGGGCATACGTCGAAAAATACCTCTTGGAGAAGTCGAGATTGGTCTATCAGGAGAATAGATGAGAGGTAAGTACGTCTCAGAAGACGAGCTCATATTCAGGATGCCTCACACACAAAGACAATTGTGCAATTTTAGAGACTTGCGCTCTACGGATTGTGATCTGATAGCCGGGCAGCTAATATGCATTCCTAAAGCGACTGGAATGGTTTAAATGTTCTGTTTAAATGTAATAGAATTTTAAAGGGAAGCTGAGCAGGTATTTTGTTGACTGCTAATAACCTCTCTACATAATCTCACATTAAAAATGGAGACCTGCCCACACGCTGCTAATGTCTTCACGCGCTACAGGTTGATTTACCAAGTTCGTCTGCTACCACATTTCTATGCAGATGGGAAGATTTCTACATTTTTCAGCATCTTTGCTTTGTTTTCTAGTAAAGTGTTTCTTGGCTTGGAGAATATCTACCTAATCACGATTCTATACATTTGTCATTTGTTTGGTTTTATCCTGTTCTTTTCTTTTTTTTTTTCAGAAACTACCACGTCTTTTATTACCTGCTGGCAGGAGCGAGTGAGGAAGAGAGAAAAGCCTTTCACCTGAAGAAGCCTGAAGGATATCATTACCTCCACCAGGTAGAGTCTTTTACAGCACAGTAAATGTTCGCCATGTGTTCAGTATTTCTGCCGTCAGCTCATCATTCTCAGTGTCCAGCAACAGGAAGACAAGAACCCGGCACATCACACCTTCACCATGAAAACTCTGTCCTCTGTTTCAGGAACACAAGCCGCTTGATTTGTTTGTTTTGCTTTTTGTCGGGGAATTTCTGGGAATATACTTTTTGCGTATACGTTGGGTATTTGTGTCGTAGCACATGCTCTCTGACTCACAAAGCGGTGCGAGAGGGAAAACAAAAGCTTTGCTGTGTTCCCTCGCCACAAAAACAGGTTCCACGTAAAAACACATTAAAGGTATGGAATGTGAATATCCTATAAAACCTGATGCCTGTTCGCCTCTGTGCTTTCAAAGTCACGATATGACAACAAGGGACCTGGTCCTCCTCCTCCTTCTCCCAAGCTCTTCCGCCTACGCAGAGGAGAGCAGGGAATTCCTCCCATTCCTCCCAGCCACCAGTGTGCACATGCAAACACGTGGAGAAAAGCGTGCACACACCGCTGCTGCACGTTGTTCACATCCTGCTCATCTGATGTGCCTGGTTTAGTTCTGGGGGCTTTTATTGTGGAGTTTAAACTGAAACTCACCCTCCCGCATCAGAAATAACTCATTCATCACTTTTTCTAACTCCACCTGGTCAGCCATGACTCGATGACAAGCGGCCCAGGCATGTTGCAGTTTCTTTTTTCGTCAGTCGTCACAGCGTGTCTACCAGGGCCTCACGTGTGTTTTTTGCCTCACAACTACACCAGTAACCAGAAATGCAGTTTAATTGCAGTTTAATTGCTGTGGAAATTAAAAAAAGGCCTCAGTCGTCAGGGTCTTCGCCACAACAAATCTTAAATCGGAGGCAACCGGACCTCCGCTCAGTTTTTCTGAAAAGGTTTCGACACCTATCCAGGAGTCCTTGTCAGCTCTGGTGGCTCGCGCTTGAGCAACTCAAAGCAGCAACTTAAAAAATGTTCTAAAAAAAAACAATCTTATTATAATTTAGACATTTATGTGACCAGGAAATCAGGGCTTTGAACCGGTTCAAGGAACGAAAACGAAAACCGGGAACTTTTTGTATTTTACAGGGAACAGAAACGAAACCGGAAACGTTATTATTTTTTATATTCTGAAACTGGAACACTTATTTAAAAATAATGGTAACCGGTTAATACCGGTTTTATTTCGTTTCGTTGCCTAATTAACTAAAAAAAAAAGTAAAATATTTTCCTGCGCACGTTACCATGACGGCTGAGGTTCACTTCCTGTGTGACATCACATCACACATTTGCTGACTGAATGGAGAGAGAGAGCGGTGTCTCCACTAGAGCTACACGTCTTAAATAAGAGGTAAATTACGATCCATCGTTAAGTAAAACGCTCATTCCAAACACAATATCAATAGCTATATTTGTCAAACGAAAGGAATGAAATTAACCGTTCTGGGAACAGTATTTTTTTGTTCTAACCGGTTCGGGAACATCAATTTATTGGTGGAACTCATAACCGGAAACGTTATAATTCCGTTTCTGTTCGGAACGAAACGATTGGGAAAAAAAATCGGTTCAAAGCCCTGCAGGAAATACAAATGTTTGTCCTGGCTAAAACAGGCTTCATTATAGATTTCTTATCTGTAACAAAATCATTTATTCTGATCCAAAGAATAAATGAGGAGTGTGTTTGTGCTGTATCTGCTTTGTTTTGCTCCTAATTAGCTGCTCTGTGTTTCCGTGTGTGGATGTTCACGTCGCTGCTGTCCATCTTTGTAGCGTTGTATCTGATTGAGCATTAATCTACTGTAATGAGCTCATGAGTAGGTGTTGAAATGAACGGTGCCGTCTAACCCTGACCCGCCTGCCTGTGAACTCTGCCCCAACGTTTCCAGAAGTCAGAGAAACGCAGCCATCCGCACTGGGACAGATACTGTGAGAGTGAAACGGTCAGTATTTGGGCCTCAGCTCAGGGTGAACCGCCCGCCTGTCTGCACAGTCTTTGGGGCAAATTAGCTTCACTGTCACCTGAACGCTTTCTGGGAATAAATCACACCTATCCTGCACACCCTCTGCCCCGCCCCTTTCCTTCACCCGGTTTGCTGCTTTTTTGGGTATTTCCAGGTTTGGTTTATTTTAGCTCTGTTTGTTTTTGCTTTCCCTCCGTTGTGCTGCAGCTCTAAGTTATGCTGGTATGTTTAGTCACAGTAGCTGCCTCTGCTAGTACAATAAGAGACTTTTGATCACTCCCAATGCAGCATTTCCACTTGAAATCATTGGGTTGAAAAGCTGGCTTCAGGATACTGAGTAAGCTGCAGAGCATTTATATTTTTTCTACCATTTGAAAAAAACCCACTAAACAGTTTTTTTATGATTATGGAATGACCAGTCAAGCCCTCTTTCAGCTGCTGACCCAAAGTGCAGCCGCATGTTCAATGCAGCGGGACAAAACTCTGGTCCCTCCAGCACCTTATCCAACCTCGCATTAAAGGGATGTCAACCCTCAGAAATTAGCAGTTTTGAAACCGTAGCTTTTTGAATCCTTTGTATATGTTGCTCTGTATGCAGGTCTGAGTGATTCAACACTGTGGAAATGCTGGATTGCAGAAGGTTGGTGATCAAAACAGATGGCTTGTAATTTGTTGTTTGTGGGGTTTTTTTTGGACTCTCCTTTCAGTTATTTCATTCTGTTCCACTCTTGTTTTCCACTTTAAAATATTGCTAATGTTCACCCCCTTGTTTTTAAGTGTTCCTGAATTCATTATGAAAAACGAAAATAAAAAGTGCAACTTTAGAAAAGGGTCAGGGAAATGGCAATATTCTTATCTTGTGTCTTGATTAATATTTTATCAGGATGCTTTGGTTTCAGTCCAATGCCTGAACACTTCAGAGTTGATGAGATTCCAGAAAGGTTTTAATTCAATAGTCTTCTTAACTTTCATATGTGCTGGTCATTTTGCTCCTTTTCCCTTTTATACTTTTGCAATTTGGGCCTTTTTTATTATTATTTTATCTAATTTTCTCTTCTCAGTTTGCTTCAAAGAAAATGAGGTTATGCCAATACTATGAATAATATCTACTAACAATTATTTTAGCCATAATCTGTCATATCTTATCAGATTCGGCTGGTCCAAAATGAGAGCAGAACCAAAATCAAAAGAAATAGGATGATAAATGACATTAAATGAAGATTTGTAGGATTTAGGCATTTTTATGATTTTATTTCCCCAAAAATATATCTTGATGCTCAAATACCAAGAGAAATAAACTTAAATATTCAGGTACGGTGATATGACATGGATTGTTTCAGTGTATGAAAAACAATAATGGGTAGGTAAGAAGTGGTAACAGGTGGGGATGATGGTACGGTAAGGGGTAGTTTGACCCAGATTTAACTGTGACCCATGAATTATCTCGGTATAGAATGACTCCTATACTCGTGTAACAAATCATGTTGTGTTGAGCCATAACCAGAAACGTAAAAAATATCATACTTTAAAAGATCACAGCAATGAAATAAAACTATCAAGGCTTGGGAATCAAGTGAGGAATCAAAGGTATAAAGCCTTCCTTGGTGAGGCTGCGTATGGCATGACTACGACAGCCAGAGTCCCATCCTGCTAGCCATCAAGCTAAACATAACAAGGGAGGGGAAAAAATTATTTCTTACAATAACACAATCTGTTCCAATGTGTTTGAGTTAAACCAGAGAAAACATCATGGTACATGGTATAATGGACCATAAAGGATATTTTAACACTAACAAAACTGAGAACTATCTGTCAGGACTTAATTTCAGATTTCAGATGACCACCATCTGATCATGACCTTAAATGTCTTCATTTGTCCTCCTATTATTTACTCATTTTCTCTCTAGCACATGTCCCACAAAATGCTGCGACAGTCGGATATTGGACTAAAAATGTGAGGACAAAAATAAATATAAACCAGTCACAATCCAAAAAAAACCTTTTGTCAGACCTTCAGAAAGCCTGGAGGACCTCTGATCAAGAACACCTCAAAGGATGACAAGAAGCTCTGACCCACTGGAAGGGAATTATATATATATATATATATATATATATATATATATATATATATATATATATACATACATACATACATACATACACTTAAGAGGTGGTTTCCTACCACTGTAATACCAGTCTGACTATATGCTCTGATTCAATACAAACTATAGAGCGATAGCTTGTGATCATTACTGCACTTCAGCATCTTGGAATATGGTGAACTTGAGAAGCTATGCTGACTTTGTGGTCACATTGAAGTGAGGGTGAAAAAGTCTATCCTCCGCTCATTAAAAAAACAATCCAGGTCCCCCGAGAAGGTTATGCGGTTTTAAACATTTCTTTCCTGCTAAACAGTTTGTTAGCAGTATTGTAATGTTAGATTTTTTTTATTTTTATTTATTTTTATTTTTTTTATTCCAGCGACATGAATCTAGTGTTACTGCGCTGTATCCGTGTGCTTTGCTAATTTATTCTCGCTAACGTCCAGTGAAGGATTTAAATGACGCATCTATTTTCACTACACATCGTCGCTGCTGCTGTATAAAGACAGACGCCTCCCGCTTCTCCTCACGGCCGTTTTAGCTCGTCATACATCGCTTAAACACAAACAAAGCTGTAAATCACAACCTCTCTCAGCTCTTTTGACGGCGCGCCAGATTTTTGTGGAGCGCGTTTTACAGGGAAGGCCAGGCCAGATTTTCCACTCCATGAGCGGAGCGTGCACACAAGCCGCTGTGCACATGGGGCTGGAGCGTTGCTGTACGGTTTGACCCAGAGCCCTAATCATAGCCTGCTCCAGTGTGACTCAGTTATTTTGTCTGCTTCAGACAACCTTGCTGTTTCTGTCTCGGTGGCAAAGCAAACTCAAAAAAAAGAAAAAAAAGCTATTTTAAGCATCTCTGCGATGCATGTGATGAATGCTAATAAACAGATACATGCAGGGTGTAGGTCAGCAGGCTGCAGTGAGTTTTATCGTTGGCTCTGATGGTTCCCAGTGGATGGAGGGCTGATAACAGCCAGGCTCTGCTTCTTGTAGGACTGCTTCACTGTTGAAGGAGAGGACCTGAAGCATGACTTTGAGAGACTCCAGTTGGCCATGGAGATGGTGGGCTTCCTCCCCGCCACGCGCAAACAGTGAGTGGCAAAGGGAAACTGCTGCTCACCAAGTGTCTTATCAAATGCTGCAGAGTTAACGGAAACAGTTTCCCGCTTTTATTTATTTTGTTCCCTGATGTGTGCAACAGGATCTTTTCTCTGCTGTCGGCCATCCTTCACCTGGGAGACATCCGCTACAAGAAGAAGAGGGACGACTCCATCGACATCTCCAACCCCGAGGTGCTGCCTGTCGTCTCAGAGCTGCTGGAGGTACTGCAAAGGAGTTTTCATCTACTTCTCATTTGCTTGTATTGTTGTTAGTATAGTGGGACGTCTGCACTAATTTAAGTCCATTTTCAAAGATGCACCAAATGGAGAAGAAGTCGTTCAGAATTGTGATCTATTGCCTGTGTCGCCACCAGGTCAAAGAGGAGATGCTGTGTGAAGCTCTGACGACGAGGAAGACTGTCACCGTGGGAGAGAAGCTCATTGTTCCCTACAAAGATGCTGAGGTGAGATCTCAGCTGCTTTACAGTTTGCCAAATACTCAACACATTTCAGACATACCTGTTTAAAACTTTACAATTTCCTGAGATCATTTTAAATGGATTCCTCTATGTTGAAGAGCTTTGATTGGCCATGTTCTAGCCAACATCATCAAAGGAAGCTAGGGCTAAAAAACTTATATATAAGTATAAAACCCAATCTTTCTGTTCACATCATCGCATGGCCATTAGTAATGGCCCCCACGTGCATACCAGCAGAAGGGGGCCACTCAATCATTTTGAGGTGCTGCAATGAGATCTCAGCAAATTGGACCAGCCTGCCGCATACTTTGGATAAAGCCGTCTGTCTGTTAATCATTTACATTTTCATCAAATAATGTGGTATCCTTTTGTTCCTAACACATTACCCATTTCATACCAGTATGGCTATCCAGAATGATTTTTTTTATCAATTTAGATCTGATGTGTTTTTAAAGAGTTTCCTTTATTTTATTTTTTAAAAGTAGTGCATGATAACTTTGCAAGGCCAGCAAGCCTATGGACCTCTTGGCAGCTTCTCCAACTAATGCTTTCTTGACCAGGGCTGTCTGTTTGGGTGGACTGTCATGTGTTTTGTAGGTTTGCAGGTGTTCGATTCTCTTTCCATTTTCAGATGGTGAATGGAACAGAGAATTGAGAGATGACGGTCAGGATATTGTTTTACAAACTGACCGTGCTTTAAACTTTCTCCCTGACCTGTCTGCTGGGTTCCTTGGTCTTCATGATGCTGTTTGTTCACTAACGTTATCTAACTTCTTAGAACTGCTGGATTTATTTGTTTTTGTGGCACTTGTGGTCTTTATTCAAAAGTGGACTGACAGGAAATGGGGTTGAGCGAGAGGGGGAAGACACGCAAAGGTCCACGGGCCGGGAGTCCAACTCTGGACTGTAGCCTCCGTAGATGGGTGTGTTGCACTACCCCTGCGCCGCCACCACGCCCCACAGCTGTATTTTTACAGGGATTACATAACACGCTAGTTAATTATATTTGCTGACTTTTGATCACAATTGAATGCACTGGATTTCATTTAGGATATTAAAGGAATAATAAAATCATCAATCCTTTTCTTTCCATGTTACAAGTAGGCATCAAAATAAACAGTATTTCTTCCACATAAAATCCAAATAAATTACTTTCACTATAATGATTATACATGGCACGGTAGATGTTTCACTTAAACTAAGGCACTTACTGGAAAATGAGTACAGTATAACCAATTCTGTGGCTGGATTGGTTAGATACACAAATTTGGTCGTTGACTTGTATGCCCGCGTAACTTCTCTGTGCTGCTAAAGGCAGTTGGTCAACCTTCTCATCGTAGATGTTGTTTTTGAAGTCTGACCTGGCCATGTTTACAGGACAGGGAGCACCAGCACCGGATCTCCTCCTGCTGGCTCCCTCCGTCTGCAGCCACAAACTAGTGCGCGCACACACTCACATCAGCACGCTCACAATCACAAAGTCCTTCAGCATGTGCAGAGAGAGGGGAAGGCATTTAGAGCCCCCCTGTAGTTTTCATTGGGACCTCCGCTAGGAAAACAAACACACGTCACGGTCTACAGGCGAGAGGCGTCAGAAATGCACAACAGATCCTGAACAAATCGTGGTTTACACCGATTTTAGCGTCAAACCCATCGTGATCAGCGAGTATTCTTTCAAAGTTGAATTTTCTCTACCATCAGCAGTGATTTGGGTGAATTATTTTTTGCTTAATGCATCTCGGCACCGTTTGTCTCCAGACTTTCCGAGAATACCATGGTGTGTTAAATATTCCCACCAAACCTCGTAATGACCTGCTGGATATTTAGGAGTCATTTTAAATGAACAAACAGTGACTGTTATGGGAGATCACTGGGTGGTCTTTGTGTAAATATTGCTCCCACAGTCTCAACAGTCGCCTTGCCTTTTAACTGCAATAATGCAAAAAAAAGAAAAAAAAGAAAACATTTTCTCAATTTAGTCTAAAATGTGAATGCTTTGAAAAAATCCCTCCTTCCAACTCTGAAAAGCTCTGATCATTAAAGCAAATCACGCATGAGGATTTAAAGTAATACTTCCTGACGTAATGAAGACATGTTTGGTGTGAGTGTGCAAAATAAACAATCTGGTGAATTGTTTAGAGGAAGGGGAGGTTTTAATGCGGGGAAGCTACTCTGTGGTTTTTGCTCTAATTCTCTGGTGTTACAGGAAGGTCAAAACTTTCCAGCAAATGCAGAAATCACCCAGTTTCTCTCAATAAAAGCACCAAGAAGCCGTTATCACGAACACACTGGAGAAACATCTGAGCGTGTCATAATGTCTGTGCCGTGGTCATCTGGGCCAGATTTCCTCCGTCACTGTCGACTCCTGTCCCTTTACTCCTTTCAGTCTGGCTTTTACATTTTTTGGGACATTCTATAGCTGTTATAAATCCAAAGTACCTGAGCAATTGGAGGCATGACATGACCGTGGGGACGGGATTTATTGTCAGGTGAAAGTTTAAAAGCTTGATTTTTAAAGCAGAAGTGCAACAATTTTGGAAACGGCTTAAAAGTCGGCTTTGTCCGAGTCTTAGATTTTACCTGGACGTATAAATCACTTTTATTGGGTATATTCTGATACCTCTTTTGGGTGTATTTTATGACTGTTGAATACAAAGGCTGCTGCAAAGTCAGATACATCAGCTCTAACGTGTAATGCAGATGTGTCGAACAATAAACCTGAGGGCTGACTCAGGGTTAATGTCCTGAATTTCAACTCTTATACTAATGGATAAACTCTGCATTCTAGTTCAGCTCCACACAAAGAGGAGCCCTGGTACAATTAATCTCTTGATTTTATTTTATTATTTTACATTTTGCCTTGCAAAGAGGGTAACCAATCAAACTGCATAATAAGAAAGATGTAAAAGATGAGCCAAATATGCGTCTACAAACCTAAAAATGCATAATGTCTTAATGCTTCCTGCAGAGGGAAAATTAGAACAGTAGCAGCAGTAATGAGGACAGATCAAAACCCATTAAAAAAATCCCTAAGAAACAAATATGGAGGTATATAAAAAAAGGCTCACTGTTCATTAACACACTTACTCTGCTGCTGATAGATGTTATATAAACAGTTAAGCCCAACATGATTTATTCCCCCAGGAGATTTAGAATAATTGTCATTCAACCAAGAACTTGGTTTTCTGAAGCGAAATGAGACGGGTGTCTCTCAGGGGACAATCAAAATATGTGGAAGGTGTTTTAGTTTAGAAAAAAAATCAGTTTTAATTTACATTTGAATAAAAGAGTCAGAACATTCATTCTGGTAGTGCACAAACAGCTGACATTGTGTAGGGGGCTGGACACTAATCAAAGTTGTAACATTCTTCAAATAAAGGATCTTGGTGCCATTGTTGATATCCAGATGTCAGGAAGGTCAGTTTGCTCCATAGCTGGAAAATGTTAATGTGAAGTTATGCTAATAACAAGATAAAGCAGACAAAGATGCTTTACTAGGATCTGGTCTTTACCAGGTGACAAAAGGATGATTGCAGGACATCATGAGGAACTAACATTGTGTTTAGAAATGTGGGAAATATTTCATTTTAGATGATAGATTAAACCGAGCTCTGTAAAATATTTGACATTTGGGATATTGTTTTAATAACCTATCTCTGCTTTAAACCTCTCCTCCCCTGACCCGTCTGCTGTGTTGCTCGGTCTTCATGATGTTCGTTCACTCATGTTCTCTAACAAACCTCTGAGGCCTTTGGAGAACTTCTGGAGTTATACTCAGATTAAATTACACATGAAGACAGGTGGTTGCACGGGATTTTATTAAAGAGAACCAGAACAATAGGAGTTGAATGCATCTACGTGCCTCACTTATCAGAATATAATTTGTAAATTAAAAAAAAACATGCATAGTTGTCTAACCTCCTCAGAATTATGCTCTACTTTGGATTGGTTTTTCCACATAAAAGCTAGATATAATGCAATGAAATGTCATAAAATGTTGAGAAAGTTTAAAGGAGATGGATATTACTGCAAGACACTGTATGTTTATTTGATGTCTAAGTCCATTTTGTACAAGCCTTGTAATATTTAATATTTAAACCTGATTTTGCCTATCTTCTGATGATGCTTGAATATTTTAGGCCCTGGAGTCAAATGTTGTGTTTGCCTCTTCCCCACCTTGTTTGTTCATCAGTTATCAAAACAGACCCAGCTCTTCATAAAGTATCGCAGGTTCTTTAATAAATCAACACGAGAAAAATAGATTAGAATTTCACAAAGTGTTGTATTGTGTTCTCCCTTCTCTCAGGCTGTCACGGTGCGAGACTCAATGGCGAAGTCTTTGTACAGCGCTCTGTTTGACTGGATTGTGCTGAGGATCAACCACGCTCTGCTGAACATCAAAGACCTGGAGGAAACCACTAAGGTAAAACGTCCGGCTGCAAAACAATAGTCTCCTGAATGGATTCACAACTTAAATTGAATGGTTTGAAACCATAACTATAACTCAAATTATTATTTTTTTTCTATAAACCAGAAAAAAAATAAGTTTACAAAATTGATACATTTTCCTAGATCTCAGTATATTCTGAACCCTTCATTTAGGACCAAATGTTATCTTTTCTTTCCTTCAGATCTTGTCCATCGGTGTGCTCGACATTTTTGGTTTTGAGGACTACGAGACCAACAGCTTTGAGCAGTTCTGCATCAACTTTGCCAATGAGCGTCTTCAGCATTACTTCAACCAGCACATCTTTAAGCTTGAACAGGTATGTTATGGCTTTTTAATGTGTGTGTGTGTGTGTGTGTGTGTGTGTATATATATATACACACACACACACACACACACACACACACACACACACACAAGAAACAGGAGTTTCGAGGAACTTCTTTCTTGTTGGTACAGGATCTCATTTGCTGTTTTATTATGCAAATATTACTTCAGCAGCACTCAAAAATCAGCCTGCTTACACTCGTGCCTGGGGCCATTTCTGCAAAATCCTCCATGTTTAACATACCACACAATCCATGTACATTACAGTAACAGTAAGACAATGGAGGTTCCTGTCATCACATTGTACAACAGGGTTGTGAAGTGAAAAGTTTGCCCACTGTGACCACCGAGCTGAAAATACGGGCTCTCCTAAGTGATCTGATTAACTTCAAAGGCCTTTTAAAGTCATGATTTAAGATTTGCCAGCAGCTTAAGCATTGTGTTTATGTTGTCTGGATAAGCAACATGCCAGGACATGTTGGGGACTCTAGGGCACCTTTGAAGCCTCCCAGCAGTTTCAGACTTACAGACCGGTGTCAAGAACAAACTGCTTCACCCTCTACGTAAAATTTCGAAATACAATGAAATGAAAGTTTGAGACGATATTGATATTAAATGTGAACATTGCCTTAATGGCCAATAACTGATACTATATACGCAATATATATTTCTCTATCCTTTCAACACTGAAAAAAAAAATGCCCCACACCGCTGACATTGCTTCTCTGCTTCAGTGAAACTACCCTGCAATCGTGCGCTGCATCACTATCAATGTCACATGACCAAACAAACACCACATGGCCCGTTTCCTCTCCTCCCCCCTCCTGCACATCCACTCTGCAAATCTCCTGTTTCACCACATCCCAAAGGTCCCAAAGCAGGTCAATGGAGTACAGTTAAGTCATTGTCATGTTCAAGAGATCAGGTTGTGATTGAAACTTTTTACATCATTATCCTGCTGGAAGTAACCATCGAAAGAAGGGTACCCTGTGTTCAAAAATGGAGAAATGTGATCAGCAGCAATGCTGAGGATAAGTTGTGGTGCTTAAATGATTTTCATTTGGGACAAAGTTCAGTGTGTTGTGCTCAGCTGTTTCTGAACAAGGCTGCCCATTTTCCTCTGCCATCAACCATCCAGTTTTTATCAGCATAACTTCAGCTAACAGCATGGTTTTTTTTTGACCATTCTTTGTAAATCTGGAAGAGGGTTCTGTGTGAAAATTCCAGTAGATAAGAAGGCACTAGCAGTACTAAGGGGCTCAAGCAATACTTGAATATGCGATGACTTGCTAAAAAAACATACCAGGGTGCTTTCTCAAGTCTGGCTCCCCATACCATGGTGTAAATTTGGGTCTTGGAGGCATTGGCAGGATTGGTTCCCGTCCCCTGGCAGTTCCAGATGGATAGTCACCAATGGACAGAATACATCATTGTGCGTCATCTGTGTACTGATGGTGAACACAGATATCATGAGGTTCTGTTTGCAACACAATATAAGTCTTTGTGGAACCCCTGAGGGCACCAGCTCACATGTACAACAGGCCTCTGTAACATCTGTATGCCCCATATGCTCAGCAACTGCGCCATATGACCAATTGCCCTCCTGGAAACCCACGATGTAACCCCTGTAAAAGTCCCACCAATCTAGATGATTGGCTGCAGGTAAACTTTCAAGTGCATCTGCAGCTAAAGGTCTCTATACAACGTAAACTTTGGACTTTTTGGGATTTTTACAATTGTAAGCTACTTCACAGTTACACAGTACTCTGTGTTAGTGCTGTCCAACTACAGAGCTGTAAAATGCTGCTTTTACGGCAACAAACACTTTTCAGGCGGTAAAAACATCTCAGAAATTGATGATTGTCGATAAATCAGTAAAACCAGAGAAATTCCAGTGAACACCTGTTTGTTCTGAGATGTAGCAGCGTATGGTTGAAAGCAGATGATATTCATTTTGTGAATCAGAAGGGAGCTGACTCTGCATCTTTGGGTAATTACTCAGCTGTGGTTTGTGGAGGAGTAGTACTGTATATTGCCCAAGACATTCTACTCACTCTTTGTACGTGTCTTCAGATTAACTTTATGCATAAACTAAGATTCACTCTCTTAACTCAAAGTTCTTTTAATATTGAAAAAAATAGCCCAACTCTAAGATTACCTCTCTGCTTCAGATTAACCTCCACAATCATGTGGTGCATCGTTATCACTGTTACATGCCCAAATGTTTTAGAATCAAAGGTTGGAGCAGATGCAGGTCCGCATCTTTTTGGACAATGTCTTCCTACTTTGCACATCTGGAGATTAAACTTTCTGCTCATTCGTCTTGAGAAAAAAAACAATCTCCAGCTTTGGTTGACTGGATTTCTAAGCATGTGAGAACATTGGTGCCTAAGTCTTTCCATAGATGCTCTATTGAATTAAGGTCTCTCCATTTTCTCATCAGCTGTGAATGGCTTCCCTTTCCTTGCGGGAGAAAGCATTCCCACAGCATGATACTGCCACCACCAGGTTTCACTGTGGGAGTGTTGTGTTCAGGGCACGGTGAAGTGTTTATTTTCCACACCTTTATCTCTGTCACATGTGTTCATTGGTCTTCATGAGTCTGTTCACCGTTTGACAACGGCTAAATCTAAATGAACACCTGTTGACTCTGGAAGGTGATTAGTTGGGCTGGATTTTATTTAGGGGAGTCAGAGTAAAGTAAGCATTCATGGTACACTTTTTGTTTATTTGTAAATAAAAATATGAAAACAGTCTGCTGTTTCCATTTTATTGCTTACATTTCCATTGCACTGATCTATCACAGATGATCCCAATAACTTGGGATTGACAAAATGAGTAAAGGTGCAATGCTTTAGCAATATAATGTAATGTAGTGTATAGCTTTAGGTTACATTTTGTTTTATAAGAAAACACATTTGGTGGATTTAAAAAAAAAAGGTTTGTAAAATCCTTCAAACCATGAAAAGGGGAAACAATACTTATAAGCTACAGAGCCATTAACTGCTATTCATAAAGCTACTATTGAATGTATTTTACTGCATGTTAAGGTAAAGGTTTGTTGTTTAATTTTCTTCCCTGTAAACATTACTTTTGTGGATACAGACAAACTTTTTTTTAACGCAATTAGTTTTTTTTTTTTTTCCAGCTTCCTGACTCTGGGTTGAGAACAAGAGAAGCAATTTTATTAAACCTCCCCTGGCTTAAGGTCTTCATTGGTTAAATCTCTTTCCCATGAGGACACGAAACTGGGAAAGACATAGTTTCTCTGAATATTAAAGCACAAAAAGCTGCTTTATTATGAACATGATGTGTAAATAACTGATACTGTTATGAGCAAATAAATATTTTCTGATGTGAAAGCAAATTTGTGAAGCACGGGGTCATTCAAAGAGCTTAACAGGAAAACAAAGTAACCAATGTAAGATACCTTAAAATTACCAAATACACAAAAACATGACATAAAGCAAAAACATTAATTACACTTTAAAAGCATGAAGTATCACATAGAAACATAAAAATGCACATTTAATCAAATAAAAAAGCTAAGACATGATGGACATGAACTGATAGTTATATCTAGGTAATATATGGAAAGACTGCAGTAAACTATCAACTTTTCAGTCAGTATTTAGGAAAAGGTTCTGCATATCTCAGGTTTTCAGGGAGTTTGTTCCAGAGCTAAGGAACATGGAAACTACACAATCAATTAAACGCGTGGACACATTTTTCTCATTCAATGCCTTTTCCTTACTTTTTATTACTTACTACATTGTAGATTTCATACTAAAGTAATCAAAGCTATGAAGCTAAAGTATGTATCATAAAAAATGTTAAATAACTCAAAACATATTTTATGTTTTTTAGGTTTTTCAAAGTAGCTCCCCTTTGTTTTGATTAGTGCTTTGCACACCCTTGGCATTTTCTCAATGAGCTTCATGAGGTAGTTACCTGAAATGGTTTACCACCATTCCTGAAGAATTTCCTGAGGTAGCAATAAAAATAAAGACAAACAATTTAATGATAAAGCTTTGACTGGCAGTGTAAATGTTAACTCACCTTGTTTAGTCCTGGTACTGGGAACATGGAAAAAGTAGGTGTCAGGTGACCTGGGGGGTTTAAGTGGTTCGTGGCTGAACGCAAGCAAAAAATCTGTTTTGGTCCAAGACCATCTATTGCCTTTTAGACAATCAACAAGATTTATGATTATGTCCTTTCACATACAGTAAGCCAGTGTGTATAAATATAGGGACTGGTCTTCTGAGATCTGGTGTTGATTAGCTTTTTTTTTTTTTTTTTTTTTTTTTTTTTTTTTAGAAAATCCTTTATTCCAAAAATTATAAGCTGATTCAGAGAGATACCTCAATTTTTAATAAAACAAAGAAAGTCTGAGTCAATCATGAAACCTAGGTTTTTTTTCCATGCAATGTTGTCTCAAGTTACAACTAGTCTGAGTGTAGATTTCTAACCTGCATGTTCTGGGCCAAAAACTGATTTGAGTCTTTTCTGTGTGTGTTGGAGGAGATTGTGACCCATCCACTCATGGATGTTTCTGACGCACTGACTTGGTGACAGTAGTGGACAAAAGTCAAGTGATGACACAGCAATATAAAGTTGTATGTCATCAGCATAACACATAATGTCCTGTGATATTGGAGGATTGTGTAGATGATGAATAAAAGTGGCCCAAAGGTAGACCCTTGAGGTACGCCACATGTGCGCTCAATTTATAATTGGCAGATTGTGCCTCCTTTGTGTCATTTGCTAAGTAGGATCTGAACACAATCCCACTTAAGAACATACCTTATTTATCCAAACTGCTAAAGGTCACTTAGGACTGACCGTTAGTTCTCATGTGACCCTTCAGGAGGAGTACAGAGCTGAGGACATCAGCTGGAGGAACATCGATTATATCGACAATACGGGCTGCATCAACCTGATCAGCAAGAAGCCCACCGCATTGTTCCACCTGCTGGATGAAGAGTGCAAGTGAGTATTCTACTTTGACCGGTTCATTTCCTCAGGAACAATTCTGGTTTCTCCGTAAAAAGGTTCATCCAGTGCATTTGGCTGGATGAAGCAGAACTGGCACGCATGCTGACACGGCTGCAAAGTTTCTGATTTTATTCCAGCTTAGACCTCTTCTCTATCCTCATGCTGTCAGCTGTTGGAAAAATAAGCTAAAACAGTAAAACTCAATTAGCTGTAAAATGGATAAATACTGGCCCACCAACCGCATAATTTATGGACCGGTACAACCGTTGCTGCTTTTTTTTTTTTTTTTAATTAAGATTAAGTTGCTATATGACATGAAAAAGAGCCTGGTTGATGTGATGAAGCAGGTGATTGTTTTGCTGCTTTGACACAGCATGAAACAGGACACGGCACATGACTGCATATGAAGACAAAGCTAGACATGAACAGATAAAGCGAGGAACCCTTTCATTTGTTTCATGCTTCAGGCAGCCTAGAACTTTAAATCGGCACTAATCTGTCTGTGCAACCTTTCTGTGTTGTGCAGCCCTGTCTTATTAATGCGGAGAATAAAAGGTTTTAGAGTACATCTCAATTTAATCATAGCTCTGTTTCCTGTTCAATAGATTTCATCATAGCAGCAAAAAGAAAATACTTCTGATACTGTGAAGTTCATGGCTTTTCTGTGACTGATTTAGGAACAATATTTCCTCCTTTAATTCCCTTTCTTCTCCTTTTGCACACTGAAACAGATTTTTCCCACATGGAAAAGCTGGAGAGCACACAGTCTTTCAGCTGTCTTGTTTTTATAGCTCAGGTTTCACCCTGTTCCAGAACCCCTGGTGTCTCATTCTTCCTTCGTCTCCTTCCTGTGAGCGCCTTGTCTTCTTTTTTTTTTTTTCCCTTTTCTTTTCTTAATAGATTCCCTGGCTCTCACTATTAATGGTACATCAGGAAATCTGAGCTGAAATCAAGTTTAAAGGAGATCCGCTGTGAAGATTTTATTTCTTTTGTTCAACATCAAATAGAAAATGAATCTGTTCTTCTGTTGCCTCTTGTTTAAAGGGCCTATTTCATAATTTGTAAACAATTCCCCCCTTTTGCTTACAAGTAATTGATTTCCATGCCCCCCCCCCCCCCCCCCAAAAAAAAGAAACACTTCAAGCACAGCACAGTTTATTGCTGCTGTAGTGTTCAATATAGTAAATGTGTTTAAACATGGAAACATCAATGGGCTTTATTACACCATGCCTAACCAAAAAGTGTGTAGCTATAGTAAAGTTTCCCGTTCCGCTTTGCGCCTAATTTCTGAGCTGTTTGTTGTCAGACACGATGTTATGAGGAACAGCTTTTAGAATTAGCCTCTTAAAAACTCAAAGAAAACGAGTAAAGTCGAGGTGAAGCCCGGAGTCTCTGGAGCCCAGATGTAATGGAGAACATATGAGTCCTGGCCTCAGAATGGTGTCAGCTTGTGAAAAAGGAGCATCATGCCTTCCTGTATTGGCACTGAAAGTCTTCTAACAGGCTGCAGATCAGATGACGTTGACTATGATGTTTTTTTTTTCTGGTCATCATGAATTTGTCATGTTAGGAGCAGAGATCAAAAAAATTGAACATTTTCTGTGTGATTTAATGCTGCAGGATCCATGATGTAAGCGACGGCTTTAAACAAGTGCCTCAGCGTACCGATTCTCTGGCTCACTTCTGATGCGTTTCCTCCTGAACATTAAAAGCAGATGCAACATCTATTGTTCTTCAAAGTGCTCTCCTTTTTGCTCCTGACTCCAGCTTCCCGCAAGCCACCAATCAGACGCTGTTGGATAAGTTCAAGCGGCAGCATGAGGGGAACCGCTACATCGAGTTCCCTGCCGTCATGGAGCCCGCCTTCATCATCAAACACTATGCTGGCAAGGTCAAGTACCGTGTCAAGGTCAGTTGGGTTTTCTTCACACAAAATCTGAAATCCATCTTCTTGTGTTCAGTAGAAGATGAGTTATATCCAGATAAAGGGGAAGTCAGAATATTTTGTATTTATAATAACTTTTATCTCAACACAGGATTTTAGGGAGAAGAACACGGATCACATGCGGCCAGACATCGTAGCTTTGCTAAAGAGCAGCAAGAACGCGTTCATCTGCAGCCTGATCTGCATCGACCCGTCTGCCACTTTCCGCTGGGCGGTGCTCCGAGCGTACTTTAGGGCCCTGGTGGCTTTTAGAGAGGCTGGAAAGAGGCACACGCACAAGAAGATTGGTGAGAGAGCACATCTATAGCCGCTGCTTTAAATCCTTTAAAAAGTGTTAAGTGTAGATGATCAAACAAGTAAGGGAAATGTATGTTTTTTGTGATCTTGCGCTCCTTTAATTGCTGCACATGTTACAGAAAGAGAAAAATGACCCAGACTCTTTGGTACGACAAGCAGCATGGAGTAGTATTACAGTGTGCTAACATTGAGTTAAGATATCATCGTGTCAGGCTTTTAGCACATACATAAATAACTTGACCTAAATTCTTTTTATTTGAAACATAAATAATTGTTTCAACATATTTTTTGTAAAAATGTTTTGATAAATCGATGAAAGCTAAGATATGGGATAAATGGTTATTAGATTTAGCTGTGGCTTTATACTGTAACTTTTCTACTGTTTTGTTCTTAATAGAGTAACACAAGTTATTATCAGATGGGTAATCAGTCAGATTATCGCCTCGGTGAGAACAAAACACCTGAACTTTGTTTCCCCCTAAGCGAGGAAGAAGTGCACAAGTCTTCTATCAGCCAGCTGATTGGCAGTGCGTAGAAAAAAGGTGTTGGAAGGGTCTTGCCCCATACAACCAGAAAACAACTTGGGTATTTTCTGTAGCATCTTATTAATGATGTTAAACTCTAAGAAGAGTATTGTATTTAACCAGGCTTAAAAGCATTGTATTTTAGAGCTTTGGTGTACGTTTATATCAGCAACTGGCTCATGTCTTGTTGACTGAGCTGGTAGGACAGTGAAAAATTAATTGTTAAAAAAGGGGAATAATGATGGGTTGCAATGCAGTCATGGTTTTGGTTCTTTCTCACCAAATTTTGTGTCAGTAGTTGTGATAGTGTCAGTAGTGCCAGTAGTTTTGTCATGTATTTCCAGTAGTTGTTGCTCTCTGTTTCTCAGCTTCCTCTTTCTGTGAAATGCCATTTTCTCCCTTTAGAGTTCACTTTTAAAAGGACTTTAATTCTATAGACTTTAGCATCGGATTGTTTTAAACATTACTGTCTGTGTGAGATCAGTAAACATTCTGCTTCACTTTCATTGTAGCTGTTAGAATAGTTGTTTAGACCACTAGAAATCCTACTAGAAATAATTAAAGTCACCCAACAGTGTCTGTTGAAGGTAATATTGAAAAATCTCAAGGTTGATTTTGACTAAATTGGACTGAACTGATTTGTATTCACTCACCATCCTCTTGTCTAAAGAGACTAGATGTTCAGAACTGAAGAAAAAAGCTGTAGATAGACGTTGAAGTAGCTTATGGGGTGTGCACTTACAGTCAAGGCCAAATGTTTAGTCCGTGATGCAAATGTTCAGTTTAATAAGAGTATTTTAAAATGTTACAGGTGCATGCTGATCAGAAATTAAAAACACATCACCAGCTTCAAAGCCATCCACTTAGCAAATCATCGGTTTTGAGAAGAGCCAATGCTGACAGTGCTGACCTTCTGTTCCCCTGAAAGGCTGGACATCCGGTTTTCCCCAAATCCCGGCTGATGGTGGACGTTCTTGTGTTGTTGGTGTTTGGTTTTGATCAGTTAGTTGACTTCTGTCTTTGGGTTCTCAATGAGTAAAAGAACTGTGGAGATTTATCCTGACTGGTTTAATTTAGGATTTTAGATCTTGGCGTTATCAGACATTATTTTGGGATTAGGAAGATACAGTTTATCGCCAAATATTTCCAAAATAGTTGTACTTTTTGGGCAACTTTTTAAAATCAATACACTGTTGGCAGAAATTCTTCACTCATCGTGGTATTTTATTTCCAAATGTTCCAAACAGAGAAAATATGTTTGCCGTGGTGTTCTGTTCTTAATCTTTAGCACGTTTTGCTGAATATTTTTCCAGGAACTTTGTCTTGGACAGAAGAGGTTTCTCTGCTGGCCTTGTTGTCACAAAGCTGCTGCCTTTGCCTCGCTGTGTGTGCAGATCCATACCAACCCCCCTGCTGCCAGTGTTGCTAAGCTCTGCACTGGTGGCAAAACTGTTCTGGGGGGGATTGTTCAGGGGAGGCATAGCTTGTGGACGACTTCAAACTTCTTTACAATAGCTAAATCCCTCACTTTGAAAGTCTGGATGATGCAGAAAGGGAATCTTTTGGCAGCTGGTTTCCTGCTTGTGATCTGATGATGACTTCATGGCCTTTTATAATAACCCATCTGCTAATTAGCTGGACTCTTTGGCACTACTACATAAAAAAATGAGATGACCCTTTTGTTTCAGGGCAAAAATACAGTGAGACTCTGTTTTATTATAAAGTAAACTTTTTAACAACAAAAAAGGAAAGGAATTAAGAGGAATCAAAAACCAATGCAAATTGAAGCAGCAGAGTTTGAAAGGACATTTGCACCACCACGAAAACCTTTGGCCATGACTGCACACCGAGGCCCAGGGAACCGAACCCCGTAGAGTCGTTTTGAAATGTCTACCATCTTCTCTGCAGATGTCTTGTTCATGTAGAAAACTGCATCTCCCGAAATCCTCCACTTCTACACTGTCTAATCTCTTTATTTCTCTCCCTTTCTCTCTCTTCTGCCCCTGTTTGTTCTTCTTTCTTTCCTTTTTTTTTGTTTTGCTTCTCCAAGGGCATGATGACGCTGCGCCCTGTGCAGTATTGAAAAAAATGGATAGTTTTAGCTTTCTGCAGCACCCTGTGCATCAGAGAAGCTTAGAGATCCTGCAGAGATGCAAAGAGGAGAAGCACAGTAAGGCTGCCAAGAAAACAATAACCCTTCCTAACTTTCATATTAGACCATGACTTGGGGAAACTGAAGGGATGAGAGCGACCAACATCTTCAGCTCCACTGTAGCCGCATTGAGCCAAAAGAGTTCAATAAGTGTCTGTTTAAGAACATTTCCAGTGCCTTTTAAGCCTTTTCGCATTTTGTCACATCTTATTGGGATTTTTTATGTGACAGACCAACACAAATTAGGGTATATATGTGTGGTGGATTGAAAGTGATCAATGTTTTTCAAATGTTCTTCCAGATAAAAATCTGTGTGGATATCTGTTTAGCCTGTATGAAGCAATGCTATATAGAGCCTTCTATTGCAGGAAATACATGAGTAGGTCTTTTGCATTTTGTACCACAATTGATTATGTGGACATCAATTTAAGACTTGATTCAGAGACTCGTTTGGATGTAGGTCTGCTCTTTGACAGACAAATACGCTTTCATCAGAAACCATGCCATTGTGGCTCTTGTTGTGTTTCTAGTGCTGTTGTTCTACCCAGAAGATAAAGCTTTTGCAAACTCCCACAGGTTCTCTTTTAGGGGTGTCCCTGTATTTAACTCCATCCATTTTCTCATCAACTCTGAGACGCTTCTCCATCTCTTCTGAGGAAAAGCATTACATGATGTAGCCACCACCCTGTTTCACATTGGGAACGGTGTGTTCAGCGTAATGTGCAGTGTCGGGTTTTCTGTTCAGACAGGGAAAAGAAATCAGTGTTGGCCTCTCCACAAAAGGTTATTTGCAACAAATAACCTTCCGTCCAAGACCAGGTTTGTGGCGTCTACTAGTTGTCATGTCTGAGCTTTGGATCTCTGCAGCTCTTTCAGAGTTACCAAGGGCAACATGGCTTTGTCTAAGATTAATCATCTGATGGCCCTCTTGTGATAGGTTTTCACTTGTGACATATTCTTCCAGTATCAGATGATTGAGTTAACAGTGCTCCATGAGATGTTCAAAGCCTGGAGATTGATGTCTTATAAGCCAACCTTGCTTGAAACCTCTCCAAGACGTTATTTCTGACCTGCCTGTTGTGTTCCTTGGTCTTCATGATGCTGCTTCTTCAGTATTCTCTCAGATTTATCTCAGTATTACCAGAGCTTGCTGTTTAATCTCAGGATTTACATATTAGAAGACTTTTGAAGGCAATTGGTTGTACTGAATTTTATTCAGGGGTAACGGATTAAAAGCGACTGAATATAAATGTGTGCTTCACTTTTGAGATTTTGTTAAAAAAAAAAAAAAAAAAGATGAAAAAAAAAACAAGCAATTGTGTTTGTCTGTCACACAAAATCCCCCCAAAAAAGACTTTGTTTGAAATTGTAATGTGATAAAATGTGAAAAATATATGTATATATATTTTTTTTGTACGGCACTGTTCTGATTTTTTTTTTTTTTTTTTGCAGCTCTTATTGTGGATTAGATGCTTGGTCTCTGATCCCTCTGTCTCCCTCTTGCACGTTGTTCGCTAGCATGCTTCAGCCATTCTGACACTTGTGTCACACATTAAGAGTCCTGCAGAAATACGAGTGCATGGTTGCAACGCGCTGTCTGCTGACTCTAGTCTGGGTTAGAAACTACTCTGGGTGTCCTGTTTAGCGGTGTAGTTTACCTCACAGCCTGTTGGTGTAGCTGCTACCTCACCTGCACTTCACATCAGACGTCACTAACAAATGTTTTGCTGGTGATGGTGTTGGTGATGGAGGAAATGACGCCAACTTCATGACTAACTCGCTCACAGGCAGCTTTTTTTCACATGGTGGTGGGCACACAACCGGCCGCTCAGACGTCACGGGCCTCCATGAACTTGTCAGTGCGCTCAAATGTTTTTGTGTCTTTTTGTTCTGTGCTACCTTGCAGCTCCAGATGAGAGTGAAAGTGTTGTGCAAAGTGATGATGAAACAGAGAATGGTATAATGTTCAGTCCCAGTTTTCAGCTTTCTCAGTAGGCTAACCCTGTAGATCTCTGTGATCCTTCAGCACGACTTCAGAGAAAAACGGATCAGTTGTACCACTGCAGGCTTGTCACTCTGCAACCGCACTTAGATTTTAGCTTGTCTTGGGTAATTAAATGTGGTCCCACCGTGTCCCTCTTTGAAGCAACTAATCAGATTAATAAGTAGGTGTAAAGTCCAGACTAATGTAAATAACTCTTCAGTACCATCTTCCATATGTCAACACTAACCAGAGCACATCACTGTTAACATCACAGATCTCCATTTAATACCAGATCATCCCCACTTGGTTGTGTGGCTCATAAAAAAACACAAAACACTCACTGCAATAACACCAGAGTGGCACTTGTTGTCAGAAACGTGTTTTTTTTCTTCTTTTGGTTGCTGTTGTCTGTCTTGTTTTGTTTTCTAAAATCTAATATTTTGTTTGTGTGCATATATATATATATATATATATATATATATATATATATATATATATATATATATATATATATATATATATATATATATATATATATATATATATTGATTGCATTCCTTGATGCCTATTTGTTTGTGACCAGGTATGACCAGAAAGACTCCACGGACGCCTTTATCAGACATTCAGGGAAGCAACACCATCATCGGCAAATCGCCACGGTAAGTGCGCTTGCAACACCGAACGTTTCGGGTCAGACCCCGCCTTCTGTCGATATACACAGCTGACTGATTTTACACAGCAGGCGACTACAAACTGTTTCTGACATCCTATTAAGACTCTGAACCACAGGAACAGAACGATGGAAAATATTAGTGGCTCGTGTTGCAAAGCGGAGACGCTCCTATAAGACAGCTTTTTGTTGCACGGGAGTTCAAAGCCAAGCCATTAAAATCCCCCCATAACGCAACGCATTACCTCTGGCCTCCTCCTGCCCCCCTCTCCACACACTCATCGTCCACACACTCGGAGAGCACTAAGCCCAGTCCAGCTGCTTCCTTCATGATGTAAAGTCAGAGCTATGCCTCGCAGAGGATCATCCTGGGAGAGATAAATATCCAGCCCCTGCAGAGTGTGTGTCAGCTGGATGCCTTTGCAGACAGTGCAGTACTTTATGTGACTCTCACAGAGACTCTGGAGATAAACAGTCAGTACAAGAGGCATATTGTAGTGTCGCCATTTACTGAGATCGATGATCAACTGGGGAAAAATTCTTCTTTGTATGGTAGGCCAGATGCAAAAAGAGGAGTTGTGTTTAACTTGATATTTTAGATTCTGTGGTGATAGGTTGACTGCTCGATTTGGGCATTACGGGCAGTATGTTTTCTGACCTAGCCCAAGATTATGAAAGAATAGAACATAAACCCTTATTTAAATCTTTAAGTTTTCATCGACTGCTACTCGCTGACGATTTGTGCATCCTGCGCTATAGTCAAGTAATGGTACTGTAAACCTGCCTGGTCGTGCAAAACATTTATCATTTAAATGCTCCCCTGGGAATGTAGAGCATAAATGAGACATAAGGAGCGAAGGAAGGAGCAACAAGGCGTTTGTTTTGTTTAAGCATCTTAGCTGTGTTTAAACTGTTTACTCATCATTAACATCTGTGGTTCTGAGTCCAGTGGCTGAATGGCCTGCTCTGCATGCCTCTGCAGAGAATTTGGTCAGCCTTTAACTCTGATGTCATTATGTGATGGAAACGATCATGAATGATGCGAGTCAAATCCAGGCCTACAGCCCTCCAAAAATGAACTACAAAGTCTGCGCTCTCTTCTCGTCTGACATTTTCATTGATTTCTATGAGGGAGCTGTGCTTATACGTCATGTCACACAAAGGATTGTGGGATACCTTAAGGCTTCTTAGTGCTGGTAAGGGACAGCATGGGGTTTCTAGACAAACCTAGCTGTGGGGAAACCTTTTGATCTTTCAGACAGTTCTTAGCTAAAGCAAAAAAAAAGCTGCTTTGCTCTTTATTTGCAACACGCTCACGACTCCCTCGTTATATTTTCAAGTTTCCACACGTGTTGTGGCTGCTGTTTGCGCATTATGCTGCGTGCGGCTTGTACTGTAACTCCTCTGGTGGAATCCATGTAAATCTACAAAGGAGGATAATGGAAACTAAATAAACTGCTCAGCTGCACTAACGTTATCATCAATTGCTGCCTCTACTCCAGGTTTGCTTTATACCAAGCAATAAAGTTGGAAGCAGTCTTTTATTCCTAGTTTTTAGTTGTGGGCTTGGAGTTCTTCTTTTCCTTCTTTTTGGTGCTCAAAATGGGCTCCAAAAAGCTTTTGGCTGGATAAAACCTCTTTGGTTTTTGTTACTGTTCTGGGCAGGTGGTTTGGTTTCACCTCCAGATGTGAGACTTTAAACTTTTCCATGTGCAGTCCTGTATGATCTCATCACAAAAAAAAGTAATGTATTGGACCTCACTTGTTGAAATAGTCCTTATTATGATCAACCTGCACAGGACTGCAGATGAAAATATCAGTCTGACACATTTACATGATAGACTGAAATTATGTCCATTGCCCCTCTTTTAAAACCATAAAATGTGAATTAGTAATATAAGTATACAATGCATTGTAATTTAACATGCAAAACTAATGCACACAGCTGGTCATAGTGGTTTTCAGGCTTGTGAGGAAGTGGCAAAAGAAAAAGGACATATTTTTCCACAGCTTAGCATTTTATGAGATTGTACTACAATTAATTACGTAGGAAATGAAACACTAGACTGATAAAATCAAACATAGACATAAAAAAAATCATTACCTTCCAAAAAGAATCTTTAATTCATTAGTTCTTTATGAATGTTTATTAATTATTATTTAATATAGAGATGTGTCAAAACAAGCATTGCAGTTATCTGTAAACTAATTACATGTTTCGCTTATTTGCATGACTTCATGGCCAGAGGTCAACATTCAGCTAAAAGTTTGGTGTCACCCAAAAAATGTCTCGTTCTTCTAGGAAAATCCACATTTTATTAATCAAATGATTTGCAAAATGAATAGAAAATACAGTCAAGACATTGACATTGGTTAGAAATAATGATTTGTACTTGAAATAATTTTTGTCCTTCAAACTGGGCTTTCATCAAAGAATCCTCCATTTGCAGCAATTACAGCCTTGTAATATAGCTGCCAATTTGTTGAGGTAAAATAAGGAAATGGTGCTTTTTATTAAAAATATAATAGCATTTCCTTTGCTCAGTAGATTGTATACAATACCAGTAATCAGGGTTTCTATGCAATCTAGAAAACTATGGAATTTGATTAAACCACTTTCCAGGTCTCGATAAGTATAAAAGAAAATGGAGTAAGGAAAAATATTTTTTTTGTAATTTCTGAAATGTGTGCAACCTAATTAATTTTAAAGTAGCATTGAGCAAGTTTATCATATTTAAAAAAAAACATACACACAGAGTCGTGTGTGTATATATTTATTATGTATATCATTATGTGTTTCAACAAAATACTACCATGTTAAGAAAATATAACGGCCTTAACTACCACGAGGGCAAAGAATTTATATATAATAGCTTATGAACCACATGAGTGGGACCTACCCTGTATTTAGGTCTTTCTTTAATCTTGTTTAATGAGCGGTGGCCAAAATTATAATGCATTAGTGGTACTGTTGAGTTTGTTTTTAGTCACGTAAACATTGGTTAATATGACGATGCTTTACTCTTGCTGTCCACACATTCATGCTCTACACACAACAGTAACACGTTGTGTGTACAGCATGCTGACGTTTGCGCAACTAAGCTACCGCTAGCATGATGTTAGCAGCCCATTATACGGGAAACTTTGTAAGTTTACTATATACGGGAAACTTTGTAAGTTTACTATACAATTTATCTCCAGCCCGATTGTTGAGTAAAATTGTTTGTATATTCTATCTTAAGACTTATAGTACCTTACCTTTGAGAGAATATCAGCCTGGTGAGCCTTTAGGCACTGCGAAGATTTTGTGGTAGTTGCCCATCTAATTTGTGCCACATTTGCCGCCGCCTCCCTCTACAACGCATTCGGTTTTCCTATTTTAAAGTATTTTCATACATCCTTTCATAATTTCCGACCACCAAGCTCATTTGTAGGGCATACCACGTCCGTCATGGACCATCAATGATTGGTGGGCGTGACCAAGGATAGGATGGAGCAGCATTGCTACTACTGAGTGACTGTTTACATGCACAAAACGCAAGAACGTCTGACAGATGACCTGCTTAAGGCTTTTGTCTTGTCAATGAAAATTCATATACGTCTCGTCATGTTTTAATCATCAGTGAGTGATGATTGTCTGGTCATCGTCTCATTATCACAAAAAAAAAAAAAAGGCCCGTCAACGATGACAAAGGGATTTTGTGAAAACAACTCTATCGGCACAGTACATTTTGCACCTGCAAATGACAGAATATGTCTAATGCATTGTGAATAGGCCGCAGTTGTATTCTATGTTTTATAAAAGGAAAGGCTTAAATTGTTACTATGTATTACTACTTGTGGGAGTGTTGAAAGCTTAATCCAATCCAGCGGTTCTTTCTGACCCCATGTGTTCTAAAGGAGTTCTCCTGGCCTCGGCTTGAACGGACGTGTCGGTCGGCAGAGTCAGCTGTCTCCCAGCGGCCCCAACGCAGAAGATGATGGCATCTTTGTCAACTCAGCCAGCAGCAAACTCCTGGAGAGAGCTCATGACATCCTGATGTCAGTAACGTCTACATGCACAACGAAGCTTTCAGCCTCCACCTCACTGAAGCAGATTTCTTCCCTCTGTCTGTCCATGTGCTTGTTAAATAATAACCAAGTTAGTTATAAAACACATTCAAAGTTTAAAAGGTGACAGAACTATGCTGGAAGGCATGTTTTTGATTCCAGTTAAGGAAATCCAAATGTTGTGGTAGGTAATGTGTACAAGTGATGTGGAGATGTTTAAGAAGCTGTCGGCCCCGCTGAAGGCTCCGTTAGTGATCCCATCATGCCGACCAGCTTAGTGACACTGTTCTGAGCCTGACCCTCACAAGGAATATTTCCAAACCAGTGGGAAAAACAAAAATGGCTCTCAGGCGTGCCTTGGTTAGCGCGCACGACCCATGTATGGAGGCCTTAGTCCTTGACGTGGTTGACGCAGGTTTGACTCTGACCTTTGCCGCATGTCTCTCCCCCTCTCTCGCACCCCCTTTCCTATCTATCTGTCTGTCTGTCTGTCTGTCTGTCTGTCTGTCTGTCAAAATGGCTCTTAGAATTTCAGGAAGTGATTTAATGCTACTTAATGTTCAAAAAAATGTTGATTTTGTTAATTTCTGTTGTTTTTATCAACAGGAGAAACAAAAACTACAAGTCTAAACCAGTTCTTCCAAAGGTAGGAGTAATGCTACTTGAAAGAGCACCATGCAAGTTATTAATAGTGTTGCACCGATACCAATACCAGTATCGGCCGGGGCCCCGATACCGCCCTAAAATGGTGGTATCGGTATCGGCGAGTACCAACAAATAGGGCACCGATACCATTTTGATGTTTGTATGTCACTTGAATGCAGCCTTCTCTCTGCCGACACTCACTAGTTCAACTGAATTCACTTTGTATTAGTCCTTTTCCTGCTTTACAAAGGTAGCAGCTTAACAAAGGCATGATGGCAATTATTTTACATCCAAGTAGTATGCAGTTCTTTATATATACACACACATCAATTTCAAACAGATGGTATCGGTATGGAATCGGTATCGGCCGATACTGCACAGCCAGGTATCCGGTATCGGTATCAAGGCCAAAAAATGGCATCGGCGCAACACTAGTTATTAACCAAATTATTAGCTTAATTTCAGATTTATCAAGTGATTTTTTTTTTCAGGTCAGTATACAGCAATTAGCATGTATCGATGCTCTATGTGGGTTGCCATTCTCAAAAACTCGCCTACGAAAAGGGTCGAATGGGTCATGTGGCCCAGAGCGTTGCTCTAGATCACATGACCCATTCTAGGTTATGGCAGTCTGGTAACAAAACAGATATTACACTTACCTGATCAGACATACTTTTGGTTCTTTGATATAGGGTTTAATCTAGAGGAGTTAATGTGGCCTCGTCTTTACAAGCAACTCTGGGACTTCTCAATCTGCTGGTCCAAACTGGTCTGCTATCAGATTCCAAAACACGAAGGGAGACTGTCTAATTTTATGACAGTGCAGAGTTACCAGTGGCCTTCAGGGGCGCTAAACCTGGAAGTTACAGGTCTAGCGCCCTTAGTGGCTAAAACTTACACGGTGCTGCTTTGAATGTAGAGTTTGAATTGGGATTTTAGACCGCCTGTACTGACTATGAATTTACGTCTGCAGCATTTACTGAACGTCAAATCACTGAAGTACCTAAGCAACCTGACTCTTCACGACCGCATCACCAAGTCGCTGCTTCACCTTCACAAGAAGAAGAAACCTCCCAGCATCAGCGCACAATTTCAGGTCAGATGGATGCACTCACAGCTTTACAATTCAGCGCCGTCACATCAAATGTGCCATTTAAAGTGGAGTGAAAAATGTGGCTCCAGCTGTGGTGACTATGAAAAAAAGATGCTCTCTACATCTTACAGAGAATGGGAGGAAACATCATACCGTTTGTCTGAGTTAACAGGATTTACATTTGTGAGGGTTTTTTTACTTTGTAATCCTACCCTCCCAAGTGACAGAGTGTGACATCATGTCTGGAATAAAAAAAGATGTTTGATTTTTGTAAGAAAAAAAAAAGTCTGCTCATTTACGGTTACACCCTTATGCAGTTGCTCCTTAAAGGCTAAATTCAACCAGAGCAATAAAAAATGTATATTTTGTATCTAAGCTCTTCAAATCAAGGAGGTAAATCTGTGAAGAGTTTCCGTACTTTAATTACCGCTGTCTTGATCCGATAAACAATTGTTGTTCATGATTTACAAGAATTTGTGCAGGTTCAGTTTCACCTTAGGAAGATTAAAACTGACTGAGTTAGTGTTTATGATTCCTTACCTAAGAAGTTAATTTCATATCCTCAAAATTAACTCACACATTCTTTCACACTTTCTGATGAGATATTTTTCTCCAAAACTTTTTAAATGGTTGAAAGATTTTTAATCAGTCAGCACATCAACAGCATCAGCATGTGCTGAATGGATGCGGCCCACAGTTTTATGTTTTTGTTCTCCCATATTTTTGCGTTCACATATACTAAAAGATTTTATATAAATAAAATTACAATAGAGCTATCCTTGTTTAAATTCATAATGTTTTAGGAAGCAAAGAAAAAAATCCAAAAACCCCAAAAGTTTCACCAATCAGTTGGTCTGCAAATGGAATAGGCCAACTTCCTTTGATCTACTCTTAGTGATAAAGGTCAAATGCTGAATATTTAGACTTTTTCCCTGATCGTTTAATTAATCAAAGCTGACTTCCAGCATGATTTTCGATAAATGAACCCATCGACACACATTGAACTTTGATCAACTTCTTTCCAAGTTACATTTGTAATTATTTCTTTTTGTTTTACATTTATGGAAACATGCTACACCTTATTTTTTACTTTTATGTTGTAGACCGTAGAATCGAAAATGAGACTTGATCTGAAACCAAATCAGCCAGTAAAAAACCTGATTGGGTGCATTTCATAAAAAGACAAAAACTTACTGGAGTTCAGACTAAAATTCACCCCCTTAATGTTGTGTTTCTAACCACTTCTAAAGGACCTTGTGGTTTAGGCTTGCCTTTGATAACAGCAAGTTTGATGTCAGCACGACTGTACCAGACAAACCATCCGTCTAATTAAACGATGCCTTTATTACTTTGGCTCTTCTTACATGTGCAACGAACTAAAGGAAACAGATAACATGGGAATGAAGTATAGCAGTCCAGATGCCAGTGTAACATCCTGATTGCATGGTGCAAACACAGCAGGACAGCTGCATCCTTTTCTAGAGGGGGAAATATCGGTAAATGCATAATGCATCTAAAATGTGTCCTGAGACTCCTTACATCGGCTGCGGAGAGTTAAGCTCAGTTTAAGTTCTCAATGTACAAAAGTACAAAGTTTAAAAAAAAACAAAACTGATCACATTGTGCTCATCTCAGTAAACAGACCTTGGTCATGTAAAATAATCTCACCAACAGGCAGAGAAACTTCCGTAACCAAAGACTCTGTTTCCCCGGCCCTCTTTAAAGCTGAACTGTGTGCTGTTGGAGGTGCAGCTGAGGCCCATGTGAAAACCAGACAGGGAGGCAGCGCGAGTCCATGTGTGGATGACTTCACCCTCCACATCCTGTGCTGCGCTGATTGCTTTAATCTCCCATGCAGAGGGAAGAAGACTGAATTCCTCCTGCCTCTCAATGATTATACACACATGCAGACGCACATGTGTTCATGCGTTTCATCACACTGTAACTGCAAACCAAGAAAGCTGCATCCTGTTTTCTTCCAAACAGCATGCTTACTTAAATGTATGTATGGTAATACGGATGCAAATCTGGGACTTTCATGCTTTCGTGTTCCTCCCAGATGGGGACAGTTTTTGTCGCCTGTATAACAGCTGTGAAGTGACTTTTAAGGCTTTTTTTTTTTCTCTCTCCATGTTTCATCCCGCAGGCTTCTCTCAATAAGCTCATGGAGACCCTGGGTCAGTCTGAGCCTTATTTTGTCAAGTGCATCCGTTCAAATGCAGAGAAGGTACAGTTTGGGCTCAACAGGCTGTGGCTACTTTTGGTTTAGTTTTCTAACACTCCTTAATCCTGCTTTGAACTGGGAATAAAAAATAAAATAAAAATCTGTTTGCTGTTTCCCATCTTCTCTGTCTCAGCTGCCCTTACGGTTTGACGACAACTTGGTGCGGAAACAGCTGCAGTACACAGGTATGCTGGAGACGGTCCGCATCCGGCTATCAGGATACAACGTCAAGTACACCTTTAAGGTAATCTATGTAACATATCATTGCTCTCCCTGGAAAAACATGTCTGCAAAGCCTAAAAATATCCTTAGCCATACCTTAGTTTTTAATGAAGTGCTGAATAGCGATCTCAGTTGATTCAGGTGTGTTGAAACATGCCTAGAGAAGTTGCAGGACAGGGTTGGAGACCCCCCCCCTCTCCTCAGGAGTCCTGGCTGTTCTGTCTTGCTCTCTCCTGTCTTTAGCTGAACCCTCGTGCTTTCTACAGAATTTAGGTCTGGGGAAAAAGACTGCCATATCAAATGAGGACCGACTTTTAGTTTTCCGGGAGAAGCCGTCAGGCTCATTTTCCAGAGAAGTGGGCCCACAGCATCATAGATTGTCCACCAAACATAACGGTGGACATGACATGCTTCTGTTTACATATTCATCCATGGGTAACCTATTTGTAGCCAAATATAACATTTTAGTGTCACTTAAGCAAAGCACATGTTTTCAGAACTCAAACTTTCACGTGTGTTTACGTTTGTGACAGTAGGAGAGAAGAGGCATTCCCCCAAACCAACTGTTTACCGTGTAGATACTAAGAAAATGTTGATTTGGAGACTTCTTGGTCACATGACGTCATGCTTGACTGCAGTTCTCCAATACCCAACTTGTCCGGTCTTATTTGCCACAGTTCAAGTGCTTTTAAATCTCTTAATTGTTGCTCTGCAAATGCTTTTAACTAGGTTCTACATGAAATTGTTGTGTGCTTATGTTTTATGTTGTTTTTATTGGGAAGCACTTTGTGATTTTAATGTCTGTGAAAGGTGCTATACAAATACATTTTACTTACTTAGCCATTTTGCAGAAAGGCAAAGAGAGACAGGCCTCTGTGCAAAGACATATTTTCTTATGTCGGGAAAGCAAGAAGTCATGGATTACTTTGTAAGAATAACACTGTGATTCAGTTAAGGAATTGAAATATAAATAAACATTTTGATTAAATCCATTTCCAAAGGATTGTTAGGGATTCCAATAATTGGAGCGCTGATGGATTTGATAAAACTATTTATTTCTTAATCTGGGATTTTTCCCCTTCTAAATAATTGTGTTTAAATTAAATGGTGGATTTAACTGTCAATGTCAGATTATGATGCCACAGTAATACGTTTTTACCAATGGGCTACTATGTATGAAAGGTGTTGTATGTTTTGAGGACGATTCCCGTCAAATCTCACAAGGCTATAGATGTAGTGTCAGATTAAAAAAACCTTCTGAGGTACAGAAGATTTAGATTTCTGTAGTTGATTACTATTTAACATGATTTATGAGAAGCCTCATGTTTATGTTCTTAAGGTCTGTGCTAATTGATCAATAATCAGGTCTCCTAGTAAAAACAACAGTGGGCTGTTTGTTCAGAGGGAGTTGTGCAGATTTACCTGTTTCTATGTGCAAACTCGTGTTGGCAAGTAAGACTTTTTTTGTGAACTCCACCACAGAAACTGGAAAGACTCAGATTCTCAGGAGCCAGAGATCCAGTGATGAATTTCTTTCCAGGAATCGTGTCCCTGATTCATTGTGTGTCGTATGAAAAGGGAATTTCTGGGAGTGGGAGATGGCAGCCATCTCTGACCGCACTGGCTCTCAGAGGAGTGATGTCAGCCCCGTGAGAAGCGCTATGCTGCTAATAAAGCGAATCATGGTGAATGCAGATGGGGCGTTAGCTGCTGGACAGAAGACGGTTGGGAGGGGCTCACTTCCACTCCTGTTTCTTCTTATAGCAGTTTCCATTTTCTGGTTTTGATTGTTCACTTGTGCCAATAGCCTCTTTTGCCAAGATTTTAGATAAATATTAGGTCACTTTATTGACCAGACATTACATTATCAAATAACAAACCAGTTTGCCAGGTCTGCTTTGGGTATTATTTATTTTGGGTTGTAAGACCTTTCCTGTCAAGATCTTTCTGTATCTCAAATACCATGTAAGGAAATATTTTTTGTTGTTGATTTTATCAAATTAATTAATAAAAAAAAATACATTTCACTAGTTTGTGAAGTGATCAGTTTAAATATTAGCGTAAATGTTTTGGTGGTCAGAAATAATTAAGGAAAGTGAGCTGTAGCATATTTTCAAGCCCTGAACTTTTCCAGTTATGTTGCAACTAAGGCTAAATGATAGTAAACATTAGTTTATGTCCCAAATAAACCATGTTTGTACAATTCCTATTTAGAAAAGGTAAAAGAAGACAAACAACAAATGCCCAGCCACCCGTACTGATCTTGGATGTTCATTGGATAAAAAGTGAAAAGAAAAATTTGAATGGGACAAAATATATTTTCCAAATATTGCCACGCCTGGCTAAAATCTTCCAATCCCATGCACAGGAATTTGTAACCATCTACTGAAATCAAACACTCACTGTTGGGCTATAATTCCAAAGAATATTTGGCAATAAACAACAAGAACATTCTATAAAAAAAAAAAAAATAAATAAATAAATAAACATGCCCACAGCAAAACACGGTGGTGGCTACATGATGATCTGTGGCTTGCTTTTCTGTATTTTTTAATTTTTTATTTGAGTTGACAGAAACTATTAACAGTTCCAGATGCCTGTCAACTCAGACCCAAAAGCTTCAGGTTTCTACTGGAAAACTGAATATGAGGAGATTTTTCAGCATCAGTGAGTGCAAGGATACATCCAAGTAATCGGGGAGAATGGCTCCACCAGAAGAAAAGGAACGTTTTGGAATTGCCTATAGCAGTCTAGAGTTAAATTTGATAGCGTTAAATCTAATAGGACATCTGTGAAGAGTCCTTGACAGGGGTAGGTTTTGTTAGCAGTATCAAATTCCCACTCTATCAATATGATGTGAATCCAAATAGTCTGAAATTTCACACGTCATCCATTTAAGATATCTGACATATTGAAAGCTAACATGACATAGCGACATATTGAGCTGTTGACATTCTGGATATAGAAGGAATATGACAAAATATCTGACAATTAAATATCATTTCTTAAGGTCACAGTGGACATCTCCCTCACCAAACTTTATTGAAATATCTCTGCCTCAAAGTTGGAGCCAAACATGTTTTTGGTACACTTTTTCTCATTTGAGATGTTGCCTGACTAAGAGCTTTAAATGAAGCATGTGGTTTCCAATGTTTAAAGGAGCTTATAAGTAAGGTACTTACTGTAAAATCAACCTAAATAATTCTCATTTGACACCTGGGATGGAAGTAACATTCCCTATAAACAATTGGTCCTCTCCATCAACAATGTCTTAGTCACGTTTTTCTCCTTTCAAACCTAGAGGTACGGTCCAGAACTACTTCGGTGCAGAGTGTAGCCCCTGTTTACTTCCTGGTTCCTGAACCAATCATAAGAGAGTTCCCAGGGTTCTCAAAACAGAGCGCAGCATTTGGTATTTTATCTTGGCAAAACAGCAGCAGCCTGCAAACATGGAAGCCAGTAAGAGAAAGAGACCAGAAATAGAGCAGAATATAACATCATTTACGTATGTATACCTATGCACCTGTGTAAGTAAAAATTCACAACAGCAACACACTGTTTAGAAACGGCCTATTAGATTGTTGCGATTGGCAAGCTGTTGTATCGATTTGAGCCACAAGGTGTCAGTATTTCTTATAGCTCCTTTGAATAATAGTATTTCTATTGGTTTACTTGTGGTATACTTAATGCTTACAGGTGCTTGTGAGCAGCACTTTTAGTGTGTTCTGATGATCTCATTCTGATAAATTTAGCAGCAGATATTTTCGCTCACGGTACATTCCTTAATGTCTTTTGTGGCATGTTCAGCAGTAATGAGAAATATCTTGTGGCTGGTATCACTCAGGATGACTCTGCTGGACAGGACAGAGTCTCTTCATTGTCCTCTGGTTTCTTAAACACTCCCCATGCTTGTAATTGTATAAACACTGCATCGCTGAGCCAATCCAACCCCCTGCTGCTCTGATTTGGTCCAGTTCAGACAAAGAGGCACAGTATAAAGAGATGACTGCATGATGTTGGAACCTGTGCTAATATGAATTTTTCCCTAAAACCAGATGTTTCTCACTGATTTTCTTTCCCCCCTCCACTTGTTTTATGTTCCAGAGATGCTGCTGTTGGTCCAGAGTTAGTTAAATGTATCCCCAGTTGAAGTAGAATCAGTGTTTTAAACAGCTGTAGCACTTTCATTGATGTCAAGTTTTTCATTAAACAAGAGGAATAAACAGCAGATGTTTTGTGAATAATTGCCATTACCTATTCTTTTTGTAGGATTTTGTTCATCACTTCAGTGTGTTGCTGCCAGACGGCACCAGTTCTACAAGGGAGAGCATCCAGGAAAGTATGGATCAGCTAGATCTACAGCCAGAGGGGTATCAAGTGGGAAAGACAAAGGTGTGTATCCTTCCTGTCCGTTCAATGTTAGTCTTCACCCTGTGTTCAGTGTTCAGCTTTGGAGAAGAAGCAGTCAGTGGCTGTAGTATCTTGAATCCAGAAATGAAGAATATTCTTCAGCCACTCGCATGTGGAACGACACAAGGTTGTTGTGGCGATCCACATGTTCTAACCCCTTTCTCAGTTTCATCAAACAAGCTGCCTTTTTCTTTTTGCAAATGTCCCCCTCCACTGCTTTGCAAAAAATACTCTGGTTTATCTTTCATAAAAACTACAGATTCCTTACATTCATTATGTAATTTTCCCAGTGATCAATAACATATTCTACTCGTTCTAGAGGTTTCCCTGTTCCAACAACACAGAGTCCAGTAGTTCAGCTAGGTCTATAATAACCTATTAATGAGCTATTTACTTTAATAAGGAGAGGTTAAGAAGGGAAACATCTCAAATACAGCATTGGTATCAAATCTCTATTAATATACTTCTTTTTACCCCCAAAAACTTTCCAAAAAAGTTTTTTAGGAGAAGGAAAACAATCCAATTTGCCAATTCTTCGGGAGTCTCTTCGCTGCTGCTCATCCTTTTCGAAGAACAAGGAAAATGTCAGCATATCAAATCAGTTTTAGACTGACTCATTTAGCTTTCTTTTTATTTTATTGCTGGTTTTGAAGGTTCAAATTGCTCAGGTCCCATCTCTACAGGATTATCACCAGGTGGCCTCGCTCTATAATAGCATAAGTGAAAGTGATCCCTAACTTGTGCAGTAGTTTATTGTACCTACCCATTTGAAAGCTGCCCAGAGCTCATATAGATTCAAGGCAACGAGAAAGCCCTACGTCTACTCATTAATCTTAATCAAATCTTAATCACAAGGAAAACCTTGACATTAAAATATAAATATAGAGCCTAATCTGTTTACAAATTCTTTATCTAATGGGAAATTTGAAATTGATATTTGAGCTTATTCAGTCACATGAATTGTTTGTAATAAATATGTAAAATAGATGAAAAGTGGAAACTTGTAATGTTACTAAATTTAAGCCAATTTATTATTTGCTAGTAAAATAAATGTGAAGATAGTTAACTTTTAGCTGTATTGAACACCTAAAAAAGACACGTTATCTTTTATTGCTTCAGATATTTAACTGTCTGAAGCTATAAAAGAGTTGGTGTGTCTTTGAGGTGACCTTATATTCCCTGAAAGCATTCTGACTTTGGAAGAAAAGGATGTAATGAAGGTGGAACATCATGTTTGTTGTTTTTAAAGTCACAGCTTTGAATGGGGTTTGATGGAGGGTTCCACGTTTCTGGGATCCTGTCTATATAATTAGAGGATCATCCTCTGACATTCTTGTCTACCTATATCAGGTCTGGGATTTCTGTGTGTCTGCGATTTTTACTCAGCTTTTTTAATGAAGGAATGTGTGTATGTCACTTTGTGAGCTCCCTGACACACAGTGAGCATGTGGGCCGCCCCGTTCTGACTCCATCCTGGCCTTCCCCCCCTCAGGTGTTTTTACGGGAGTGCGAGCGCCAGCGGCTGCAGGCTGAGCTCCACAGAGAAGTTCTCAGAGTCATCGTCATGCTGCAGCAGCGCTTCAGAGCGCGGCTAGAGAGGAAGCAGTTCGTCAGGATGAGGGAGGCGGCAGTCTGCATCCAGGTGAAGTGTTTTTATCTCATCTGATCTCCAGCATGTCTGTCTTTTCTTTTTGTCCTAGAGAATGTTATGTGATGTTTGACATGACATCATTTTTATAGGCTGTATTCAAACAGGTGCTTAAATATTACATTTATGACAAATACTCATTCATGGTTTCATTTAAGCTCAATTTCAATGCAATAACACACAAGACGATTTTTTTTTTTTTTTTGTTTTTTGTTTTTTGCCTTCAGTTATTGACGTTCCTGTTACTACTTATGTGCTCTATCTTTTCAGTTTCAGACTAGGTTTTAGTTTAATTATATTGCCGACCAAAAAGTGAACACAACAAATAACTAAAAAGGTTTCCTGGAGAGATTAAAAAAACTAAAAACTCAGTTTAGTTCTATTAAAGACGCAAAAACGTTAAGTACACACAGTGTAAATTACAGAAAGACAATACCAAATGGCAAACAAAGAAAAGAAGGCAAAATCAATATCCAGTTAAGTATGTGTGTATTGAATACAAAACTACTTGAAAGGCAATATAGAAGGTAAAGGTTTTCTTTACTAACAGATTTCAATTGATGTGTGTTTAAACTTAAAATGACAAGCCATGTGGAATCATACAAAAAATATTTGTTTTCAAGAAATATTTGTTGTATAATTTCTATTATTTTTCCTAGGATTTAATATGTAAAGAGGAACTTTGCAGCAGCAACATTTAATGAAGTACCAACATTTCTTGAAATGTATTCTTCATGCCCTTCGGAGGCTTAAAAAGACTTATAAAATTTTAAAAAGTTATATATATTCTCTCTGGACAACAATTCATTAAGGTGAACTGAGTTGGTTGAGTTACACCAGGTTTGCTGGGAAGAATACATTTACAAGGTGTCAATAAAAGCACATTTTGATACTTTTCATTGATTTACTGTTTGGGAGGAGCACAGTTTAGGGTCTCGCACCAAGGCAAAGGCTACAGACAGTTGAGCAAAGTGGCAGCGTCATGCTGCGGGTCTGTTTTTGCAAGCAGTGGTTCTGAGTTTCCCCAAAGAAGATGGACTTATATAGATTTAGGACTACCCTCCAACTTCTTCAACTTCATCTCATATCAAATTCTGGATGGATGGGAATATGGACCCAACAGTGTATTCCAGCAGTACAATTATCCCAAACTTACTTAGTAATTGATGTTGAACCAGATAAGGCTGAATATTGTTAAGCTTTGACAATGGCCCTCCCAAAGCCCTGACTTATTGACAATGTACGCAACAAAAAGACTTGGACTGTACACAAAAGCAGCACTGCAAAAACGGATCAAAAATAAGTAAAATGTTCTTAAGGTTATATTTTAATCCTTGATTTGAGCAGGTAAATAACATTATCTGCCAACGGAATGAGTATTTCTAAGATAATTAGACATCCTGCACTTAAAATAAGCAGATGGAGATGAATTGTTCCTATTTTAAGTGCATAAATCTTATTCCATTGGCAAATCATCTTATTTACCTGCTCAAATCAAGGACAAATACACCCGATTTAAAGAATATTTTACTAATTTCTAGTTCCGTTTTTGCAGTGAGAGGGAATGACATAAAAACCAATCAAATAGATTAACTCTCACCCAGTGTGCTTTTTAATGTATAAAGCTCTCCACGCTAAAAAGAACATTGTAAGATATGTCAGTTTAAAACCAGAATTGATGTAACAATCATGGCGATCATGCTTCTACGTAAACGTTCTAAATTTGCATAACAATGAAGGCTATTAGTTACACCAAACAACTGGCATTGACAGATGCCCAACAGGGTAAACGGGTACAAGTGATCCCAGCATTAACTCACCGCTGTCATTACCTGCTTACAGAAATGGTGGCGCTCGTACCGGTCCATGAGGGAGGCGGAGGAGCAGTACGACCACGGTGTCCAGGAGAGGGCAGCCCTGTCTCTGCAGACGCACTGGAGAGCTTACAGAGCGCGCCACAGGTTCAGGCAGTGGAGAGAGGCTGCCCAGGTTCTACAGAGGGCGTGGCGGTTCTGGCTCTGTCGGCGCGCCTCCGCAGCTCTGGTCATTCAGAGCGCATGGCGCTGTCATCGGGCCCGGGAGTCCTACCTGCGTTTGTGTGCCGCTGTGGTTGGGCTGCAGGCGATGAGCAGAGGCTTCCTCAGCAGGCAAAGGTAGGGAATGCTGGAAATGTTTAGTGTCAGAGGAGAACAAGAGGTCCTGATGTTGGATAGAAACTGAAAATGGCGTCTAGGGGGCTGATGACTGCATGTTTTTTGCTGAAGCTTGTGGAAAAAAAAGCAGCTTAATCTTTGCACACAGCTCCAGCAGTGTATCTGGGCTTTGTTCAGTGTGCAATCACACTGGTAAGTTCATACCCTGACGCAAGCAAACCAAGCCAAAGCAGCTCTGTAATCAGCTGAGCTGCTGAGAGCAAGTCTTTGTACTCCTAACTCCAACCGTGGTTAGTTCTTGAGTTGGTTCGGATTCCATGTGGATTACTTTCCCTTTCTGAAGTTCTCATACTAACGAGGGAAGATAGGTTGAGGTAACACTGCAACCGCTCTATTTGCAGCTTCAGAAAATCGAGAGAACAGCGACAGAAGGAGGAGGAGGAAAAGCTGCTTCAGAATGGCCAGGTGAGCTTCCTACCTGCAGAAGAGGAGGAGGAGGAGGAGCTGCCAAAAGGAATCATGGGCCTGGACCTCAGCACCTGGGAGGACCGTTCCTACGATCAACGAGAAAGGAGCCTCCATGTACTTAGCAGCCATAAGAGTGCCGTTAAGGAGGAAGACGAGCTACCAAAGACGGAAGAGGGCAGCACCGAAGCAGAAACTGAAGCAAACACCTCAGGTCCGACATCCACTGTGGCGGTGCAGGAGCGGACCAGAACCGCGGAGGAGCCCAGCCAGAAGACCACTCGGGCCAAACGGGAGAACCGGCGGATGAGGGAGTTGGAGCAGGCCAAGTTCAGCCTGGAGCTCCTGAAGGTCCGGGCAAACAGCGGAGGAGCTGCGTCTCCCTCTGAGGAGCGCCGCTGGTCTTTGGAGCTGGCGGCCCCCGCTAGCCCATCTCTCCGTTCGCCCCATGGCACCCCCGACAGCGAGAGCTCCAAAGATAGCTTTGAGCTTCCCATGATGGACGAAGAGCCACCCATGGCCACGGAGGAAAGGATGGACAGCGAGGATCCCTTCTCCCCGGTCCCCCCTGCTGCTCCCGGGTCCGATCCCAACGTGGAAGATGTTCCGTCGAGCCCGAAGCGAGGCGAAGCGCACGAAGCAGTGTTTCCTGACGCTGCCTTCTCCCAAAAAAGCCAGAGCCCGACCAAAATGGATCCACCTCCTCCCTCGCACCCGACCAAAATCCAGAACTACCTCCCCACCTTTTTCGTCCCTCCTCGCGAGGACAGCACCATATTCTTCCATCCTGCTGCCGAAGAGCCTCAGCCAGGCAAGGAGGCGGCCGTAACCACAGCCACCACGTCCCCCTCGAAGCCTCTCAGAGAGAGACGGGAAGCAGCTCGTCGGCCGGTGGTCGTGGTCATCAGCATGCAGAAAGAGACCCCGCTCAGCGAGGAGCTGAGTGCCATCATCCGTCCTCCTGTGGCCCTGAGGGACACTGCAGCCCAGACAGGGGGCTCTCCGCCGTCATCGGCAGGAGACGCTCCCGTCTATCAGGCCGATCCCTCCGTCATCGAGAAGCTGGTGCGGCTGAACGAGCAGCAGGAGGAGCGGCAGCGCAACCAGCAGCAGCAGAACGAGAAGGAGATGATGGAGCAGATAAGGAGGCAGAAGGAGCTGTTGGGGCAGGAGCGCAGGAAGTACGCCCAGTATGAGAAGGAGATGTTCGAGAAGCACAAAGGAGAGGCCCTGCACAGGATACAGCAGAGCAGACGGGGCGGGTCGGATTCTGCCGGGGCCTCCGCTTCCACCAAGGGCCCCAGACCCAGCTCCCTGCTGATTGAGAGAACCTCAGGCCAAGTCCCTCACGGCAGAACCCAGTCAGACTCCGCCCCCCCTCCGCCGCGCTCTCCAGCCGCCGTGGGCACTCAGGGAAGCTCCCGCGTCGCCCCGCTGCCCCCGCCGCCGTTCTCTGCTCCCACGGAGAGACGTAAAGACAAGCGACCCGCTGCCGAGGGCTGGGCCCCTAAACTCACTCTGGAGAGCAGAAATGGAGCAGGAGTGAAAATGGCCACCAAGAAGCTGCAGAATCAGGAAGGTACAACATTCAGTCTGGCTGACAAACCTGGGGACATCTTCTTCTTTCCAAACGACAAGGTGACATTCACCACGTGAGTACGCTGTACCCGTTTCTGCTCAATGGTCTTTTATGGTGCTGGTTAATGGTGGAAAGGCTGCATATTAATATGCAATGCCCTCATCTGGGTAGTTTGTTGTTGCTTTAAAATGATCAGCTGTTAAAATTCAGGTTTTAATACATATTAGATTCATTAATCATTACTTGCTGCTCTTTTAGCATTTATACGTTGCATTCTTTGCACTAATTTTCAATTTAAAGAAATGGAAGAAAAATCGTTTTTTTTCTAGAGCAGGACTTAAACAAAGTCGCCTCAACCACGGGTGTCTCAATGTGAATTTCCCAGCTGTAAAACCTGTTGGAATAACTTATGGGGATAAAAGAAAAATGTCTGATATGTTTCTCAACTTGAAAAAGATTGGCTGCTTCCTTTATGACGCTTGTGAGTCAGGTGAAGGAGTTCAGGTCTTCAGCGGATGAAGACTGGTTATGTATGTCAAGCTCTCACCTCAGTGCCTTGTAAAAAGTCTTCACACCCCTTTTTTTTAACCTTTTATTAAAATTTCATCCATAAATTACAGTACTCCACTGAGATTGTATGTCATGGAAGACCAACACAAGTACCAAACATACTTTTGATTAATGGTTTCAAAAACCTGTTTCCATATTAAAATCTGAAAAGTGTGTTGTTCATTCATCCCCCTTTACTCTGATGCCGCTAAATAAAATCCAGTCCAACCAGTGCCTTTAAAACTCCACTGCGAGAAAAAGGAGTTTCAGTGTTTCAGCTGTTTTCTGAAGGTGTCAGAGCCTTGTTGGTGTAAAGAAAGCAGAATAAATATTACATACAGGTCAAAATGCGTCACATTACTCTGCCCATGACTCTGAATACACCGTCCGCCACAGTGAAACATGGCGGTGGCAGCATCATGCTATCAGGATGCTGCTTTTATGCGTTGTCAGAAAAACTAACCATAGTTTATGGAAAAATGGATGGATCTAAATACAGGCTAAAATGCATGCAGCCAGAATGTTTAGATCAAATCATGTGTTTGTGGCAGGAGGCTAGGTCCACCTGAGAATCAAGACTGTTCCCACATGCTCTCTGTTAATCTCATAAAAGCTTGAGATGTTGTGTAAAGACGAATGGGGGGGGGGAAGGGGGGGGGATGCTGCTCTGTAGCTCTACATGTTGGAGGGACATCTGGACATTTAACCTGCACAAGCCTCGGATGCATTAAAATTTCTCAGATTTTAATTACAATATGGTTTTGCTGTTAAGATCATTTAATGTTTTGCATAACAAGAGTTATCAGACGATATATTAGCAAATTGGTGAGTTCCTTGAAGTTTAACCTGTAGGTTTTTCCTCTTAGTGCTTATTCAGCAGATTCATAGTGTTTGTGTGTCTCTCAGGTTTGACCCTGATGCTCCAGCTGTTCCCAGAGAAGGACCCACGCCTGCTTTGAAGCCTTCTAAAGGACTAAAGGCTCGGGATGTGAGTTAATTGGGCTGTTTTTTTAATCGCAGCTCTTTACATAGCGCCTTTGTGTAGGTTTTCTGTGGTGGGTGACTGAATCTTGCAAGATCTCCTGCTCTGGGAGCTGAGCAGCTGAAGGACGCGGGGGAAGATAATTGGCCGACGCTCTGCTGGGGATGGCTCCAGAAACCTTCTCATCACGCTGTTGTCACCTCTGGTAAACTTCAGGTCAGCAGCGCGGGCCACAAAAAGAAAGCCAGAATGGCGCGGACGCGCTCCGACTTCCTCACCCGCGCCTCCAGTCTGGCAGCAGGTGGCGACTCGGACGAGGACGACTACGACGGCGACAGCCTGACCAGCCCGCGCCATTACACTCTGCCCCTCTCCAAGCAGAACTCCACGGAGGCGGGCCTGAGAGAGGCCTGCTTCAGTGACTCAGACATGGTACCCACCGGCGGCCCTCTCTGTACTCTGCTAAAGCCGGCCTTCTCGGTGACCTTTCTAACCCAGTCAGTAGCAGCAGCCTAGACCTGCATCTCGCCTCTGCCTTACAATGCCTGAACTCATTTTCTGCTTCCCTTTTAAAAGCACGGTACCTTCTCCAGACACTGGAAGACATTTCCAAGGCAGACACTTCAGATACTTTAAAACATCTGCTAAAGCCATTCCTTTGCCTTTCTGTTTAATATTAATATCAATATTAGTATTTGAAGACAGGATCAACTATGAAGTCATAAATCAAATCTGTTGTTTTTTTAGCATTTTGCAGGATCTGTTTTAAATGTATTTTTCTAGATGTTTGCTTGTGTTTGGCTTCTCTCTCTCTAACCGCTGTGGTTTCTCTTGTTTCTCCATGATTAGCCGCATTTGCATGTGACTCGGATACGCTTTCTCTCTCGTCACTAATCAGACTTTGGGAATCCTTTCAAAGGAAATGTGATCTGCCTGTGCTTAACTAATTTGTGTTATTTTCTTTTAACCTGCATTTCTCTCGTATATTGTAAAAGTTTCAGTGTCTGCTGACTATTTTATATTATTGAAAGTTTTCTCCAAACTGAATTTTTGCCTTCAGTAATAAGACGGCGCCATCTACTGGTTGAAAGTTGTCTTCTTGATACAATATTCAGTCATGGCCAGAAGTTTTGAAAGTGAAACAAATGCTATGCTTGTTTTGTTTTTTTGTTTTCTTGCTACCACAGTTTACTGAAGAACAACTAGGGGCAAATTCAGATTTTATTAACAAATGCATCAAATGTGTGCAGAGAGTCATTTATTACAGCGTGCTGAGCTAACTTCTGACTGACCGTGACCTATTCTCATTGCTTGGGGTATATCGAAATTAATTTGGTCACTGTACGATATTTTAACCATGTCAGCACTGCTGTGTTGTAAAATGGTGCTCCATCATGTTTGGAGGACATTTTGATATCACTCATTATGGCAGGAAGTGTTGCTCTTCAGCTCTGTGAGCATTCTGTGGTGAAGGCATCAATACAGAGCAGCATGGGGGCGATCAGCCTGTGGTCCTGCTGAGGTGTTCTGGTGTTCCTCGTCTTCCTTCTGACCCTCCATATATTTTCTGTGAGGTTCAGGTCAGGCCAGTTTGATGGCCTATCAAGCATAGTGGTACCATGGTTGTTGAACCTGCTTTGGTACCTTTGGTACTGTGGGCCGGAGCCGAGTTCTGCTGGAAAATAAAATCAGCTTCTCCATACAGCTAGTCTGCACATGGTAGCATGAAGTGGTCTAGAATTTCTTGCTTTGGTAATGGACCTCAGAAAACCCAGTGGACTAAGACCAGCAGATGACCTGGCACCCCAAACCACCACTGACTGTGGAAACTTCACTCTGGACTTTAATCAATGTGGGTTCTGTGCCTCTCCTCTCTTCCTCCAGACTATGGAACCTTGATTTCCAAATGAAATGCAGATTGTACTTTCACCCGAAAAGAAGACTTGGGACCACTGAGCAACAGTCCACTGTATTTTTCTCGTTAGCCTAGGGAGAGGCGGATAAATCTGGCTTCAGAAAGTAATAACCCTGCCTGGTTTTAATTCATCCAGTTCACTTAAGCAGGTGATTTTAGTCCCTGTCTCTGCTGTGGAGCTGGAATTGGTTGGAACTAATCTCTGGGCCTACTTTTTCTTTTCCTAACTCTGTGCCTAGGTAAGATGTGTCTGATGTCTCTGGTACCAAGGCAATGAGATATTGGTAGTCCATGTGTAGGGTTCATCTGTATTTAATGGCTCTTGATGACTGACTCCAGCCTCAGGCCACTCCTTACGAAGCTCCCCTACATTTCTGATTGAATTTTGATTGCCAGTCCTCTGAGGGCTGAAGTCATCTTTGATGTGATTGCACCATTCCCTACCAGAGTTTTTCCTTCCACTCAACTTTTTCTGTGAGCAGCTGTGATTGGTCTGCACATGGATGTTGAATCGCCACCAGAAAGACTGAAGTTTCAAACTTTGCAAATATATTTGTATTACTGGTAAACCTTTAGGCCATGACTGAATGTTGTAGACCATAGAAAAATAAAAAAAATTATTTGTTACAGAGAAGAATGTGTGTTGGCATTTTATCATGCGTTTGTTTTCTTTCCTGTTGTTTCAGCCCCTGAGCTCCGAGGAGCAAAAGAAGATCCACAAAGCCATGTCATCAGGAGATCTAGGGAAGGTGGAGTCACTGCGCAAAAATTCACAAGACGGAAGGTTTGTCCAAGCGGAGCTGTCTACTTTTAAGACATTTGGTATTGGTTTAATTAGAGATTTGTTAAAGGTGTCTATATTTTGAACCATTGTCATTCAGGGTGCGTGGCAAGATGCGTTTCTGGGGCAAATCCAAGTATGGAGACAAGAAGTCGTCCCGTGAAAAGCTGATCTGTGGGGCTGATTCCCTGGATGGAGACTACGGAGAATCTGGACCACTTCTGGGGGATGGTGAGATGTCGTCTTCTGCTCCGTTTTTGTTCGGGTCGTTTTATCCTGCTGGCCTGTGTCCTTTACTTTTTTTTTTGCCATAACAAAGTGTCACTGATTCATGGAGCAGGCCAGGAGAACATGTCACCGCCCTGCAGTCCTGACCTGACTCTGGACCGAGGCTTCAGGGACTTGAAGGAGAACAAGGAGCCGTCCCCCAAGGTGAAGCGAAGGCGGAGCGTGAAGATCAGCAGCGTGGCTCTGGAGCCCACGCAGTGGCAGAACGACGCGCTGCAGATCCTCTCCTGCATCAACGACTACAGGACCATGAACGATTTCCTCATAAAGAAGGTACAGCCTGGCTGTGTCTGTGTTGCTAAGACTGCATTTATTAATTAAGATCCAGGTGAAATTCTACTGTCTGTGATGATCTGCGATATTTTAGATCAATGATTTGGAGACTGAGGACAGTAAGAAGGACACCATGGTGGACGTCGTCTTTAAAAAGGCTCTGAAGGAGTTCCGTCTAAACATCTTCAACTCCTACTCCACAGCTCTCGCAGTATGTGTCGTAGCCACTGTTTACCCCATTCTTCACACTTTTAGATCCTCTACATGTCTTTTATACCTGAGGCTGTTTAATTTAAATTGACGGCGTGCTGACTCTTCCTGTGGCTGTTTTCCCCGCAGATGGATGACGGTAAGAGCATCCGCTACAAAGACCTGCATGCTCTGTTCGAGCACATCCTGGAAAAGACCATGCGCCAGGAGCAGAGAGACTGGAGGGAGTCTCCGGTCAAAGTTTGGGTCAACACATTCAAAGTCTTCCTGGATGAGTTCATGACCGAGTACAAACTGGTGGACAGCGCTCTCAGCAAGGTAGTAGTTTGAGATGATTTTGCTTGTCAGTATTGTGAAATGTTTGCGATGAAGAGACGCCGGCATTTTTTCTAGCGAGCTATGTGAAGGTAGTTAGAATTTCTCCTTCTGAAAAATAATATAGGAACGGAACTGTCCTTTTTTCAAAGAGCAGAGGCATCACTTTGCTTTTGTAAACATTTGTACATAGAGCCTGATTTTAAAAAGGTTCGTACGTATTAAAATGGTTCAAAGTGTTTAATTTGTATAAAGCTGATCGTCAAACCAGGAGAAATGCCATTTGTGTCTCTAAAACGAGCAGAACAGTGAGAACAAACTTGTTTGCGTAAGTGCCTTCATGAAAACGCAGATCACATGCTAAGAACCAAACCGCGTACATTTATGGGAGGGGATATGCAAATGTGAATGTGTAACACCCACAAAGCAATTTTCCAAAGCTTAAATTGAGAGTTTTTGCAGTTTTTGCCTCTATTTAGTACCTCCTGAAAACCAAGTGCAAACTTGTATGCAAAAATGCCTGCAGTCCTTGTGGCCAGAAAGGAGGCATTGGTATAATAATGACAGGAGGAGGACAGAGTCTCTCTGCATGTGAACTTACTTAGGCTCTTAGAATAACAGAATAATTTTAGTGGGGAAAAGGATCGCAATCTTTGATCAGGTGCAACACGGCCACTTGTTGCTTTCACAGTTTTCTTTCTGTCAACACATTTTAGCAGTCATTATTTGGAATCTTTGAAAATCAGGCTGATGGTGATAACGGAAAATGGTTATCCTTGAATCTTCACCCAGTAAAGCTGTCCACATCAAAGAGTGTTATTGCTAGGGCAGCTTGTTGGCACTCACATATGAAGCGTTTACTGATCAGAAAAAGTCAGATTTTTGAGTTTCTGAAAAGCTTGTCACAAATGATTGTCTGATTCCAGTCTCTGGGTGTCTACTTTGTAGTCCATCCAGAACTGTAACTTTTCAAAGGTTTAGAGATGCTTTAAATGGTGGACATCGTATAGAGTTACATTTATTAGCCAAAGAGAAGCACTGTTAATCCGATACGTTTTTCTTCTCCTAATACAGCCGCTTCCTAAACCTGAACGTAAAAAGCGGAGGAAAAAGGACTTTGACATTGTAAGTCTTTTCAGTTTCTCCTGTTTAGAACGATAACGGCAGATGTGTTTACGTTGTTCACTGTTTTCAAAAAGCAGGAGGATTTCTAACAAATACCACTTCACTGCCCTCTGCAGGTAGAGGAACATAACGGACACATCTTCAAATCCACTCAGTACAGCATCCCCACATACTGTGAATACTGCTCCTCTCTTATCTGGATGATGGATCGCGCTTGTGTGTGCAAATGTGAGTGTGCCCGCAAACTATGACACAGCAGAAATATGCAAATTTGACAAGAGAATGCCGTTCATTTGTTTTCTGATAGATTTAGACATATATGGATGAAACGTCTTTAGGACACCAATACAAATTGCTAGTAGTTTCTGGTCTGCCAATTTTTTTTAACGATTCCATTTTTTTAAAGGATTATTACCCATAGAAATAAAAAGTGTGCTGTCCTTTTCTTTGAAGAATATATACATTTTGAATCTAAAAGTATTAACAAGGTGGCCTATTTTATGCATCGGGGCGTTTGTCCTTTTATCGGATTATTGGATGTATCAAAAGTACATGCTGTTGGCGGGTGTGTGTGCAACGGGGAAATGGTGACAATTACCGTTTTATATTGTGTGCAAATTGGTTATCTGAAGTTGCCATTATTTAATATTAAGGTAAATGTTATTTTTTTCCAAGAAGCACAGCAAAAACCTTTTATACACACACGCGCATGCACGCGCGCGTAAATGTGTGCGTCTGTCTGTGCGCAGCCTGGCCTCAGTGATCAGGCTCTGCCTCTTCTCCCTCCTCATATCCCTAATCAGATTGTTTTCAACTGGACTCATGAGGTCTACGGCTCCGTGTCTCGGAGGATCTCTTCACGCCGTTTTTCCTCCCTCTCACAGGCTGTTTTCTTAGTGCCAGCCAGTACCGCTATGGTTCTTTAAGCGATAGCAGATTGGTTTTTCGTTTGCGTTTTGCTTTTATCACAACTTGAAGTGAATAATGAGGAGGCACTGCCTCTCTGTGGATAACGGGAGTGATTTGTTTGATCCGTCTGGTTGTGTCCACCCAGTGTGCCGGTACGCCTGCCACAGAAAGTGCTGCCAGAAGACAACCACCAAATGTAGCAAGAAGGTAAGTTGAGTTACTTCAAGACAAGCACCCGTGACAGTAATGGTGTTCTCGGCTCAGTAAATACTGGTATTTCTGCTGCAGCACTAACAAATCAGAAAAGATCTTTCTTGAATGCTAGGAATGTATTTTTAAACATGCATGTTTTACGGTTGTCTCGGAACAGTTTGATCCAGAGTTGTCCTCCAGACAGTTCGGAGTGGAAGTTTCTCGCTTGACTAGCGATGAGAGGACCGTTCCTTTGGTGGTGGAGAAGCTCATCAACTACATCGAGATGCACGGCCTCTACACCGAAGGAATTTACAGGAAATCAGGCTCGACCAATAAAGTCAAGGAGCTCAAGCTAGCACTAGACACGGGTAAATATTATCAAGAAAGTTTACGAAAGGCAGATTGATTGAATCCAATTTCTAAGAGTTGCCCGTTTGGACCTTCCAGATGTCGAAAACATGAATCTTGATGACTACAACATCCACGTCATCGCTAGCGTCTTCAAGCAGTGGCTGAGAGACCTGCCTAATCCACTGATGACGTTTGAGCTGTATGAGGAGTTCATCCGAGCAATGAGTATGTGTTCAACATCGGTATACACTATTCTTTCACATGCATCTTGATGGAGATATGCGGTGGAAATGTTTTTCCTTTCTGGAGATGTAAACGGAGATTTGTCTTTGCTTTGACTTTAGGTTTGCAGGACAAGAAGGAAATGATTAGAGGGATTTACTCTGTTATTGATCAGCTCAGCAGGACTCACCTAAACACTCTGGAACGCCTCATATTTCATCTTGTCAGGTAAGAATGGCTTTCAGAAGTTGACTAATAGAGTCCACCTTTATGTAATTTTATTATTAGTGTAAACAAAGTGGAATAAATATCCTATACAACACAAAAATTACTCTGCACAGCACCCTGAAATCATCTTTCCCACAGTAAAACATGGAGGTGGCAGAATTGTGCTGTGGGGATGCTTTTTTTTCAGCAGGAACAGGGAAGCTGGTCAGTGTTGAGTAAAAAAAGAAAAATTAGCCAAATACAGAGGGATATGCTGGAAGAAAACATGTTAGATGACAGAATAAAAGAGTGGGGCAAAGATTCAGCTTCCTGCCAGACAACACCCCAAATATAGTATAGTATTTAACCAATTTAAAAAAATTAATTAAAAGTCATATTTAGCGCACTAAAGTCTGCATTTGAGTAAAGGTCATTGAACAAATGTCCTATTTATAATATGACATTACCGATACTTTGTGTTGTACCTAACATTTTAAGCAAATTTTGACTTAACTGCAACAATTTTGCCCTAATTAAGAATAAACAGCCACCATCTGCATTACTCGCATGTGTTGGTGCGTCAAATAATTGTTGAATTACAGTTACGGGCCGCACAAAATCATTCCTGGGGCTAAAAATGGCCCCCGGGCCCCACTTTGGCCACCCCCGGTTTAGATCAAAGCATATTTATTGAGAATCCATGGCCAGACTTCAAAATTATTTTGCACAATTGCTCTGCAGTCAACCCCACTGAGCTTGGGCTGTTTTTATTGGAGCAATGGCCAAACATTTCAGTTTCCAGATGTTCAAACTTGGTAGACTCGTACCTCAAGACTTGGAGCTGTAATTCTAGAAAAAGGCAGTTCTCCCGAATATTAACTTAGGATGGCTGGAAACATGTGCACGCTACACACTTCAGGTTTTAGTTTGTAAAATTAAATTAAAAATCCTGATTAAAAATATTCATGCCTGTGGTTGTAATGTGACAAGGACCAAATTGTAGGGATAGTTTTTCAAGGCAGTGTGGATGAGGATTGGAAAGCAGATGAACCTGTTTCAATTCAATGGGTCCAAGTTGGTCCAAATTAATTTCATCAACCAAAACAATCCACTCATAGCTACATTCCGAGCAAATACATCCTGATTATAACACCCTAAAATCTAAGTCCTTTGAACTATATATAAAATGAAACCTGTTATGCAATGTTGCAAAAATTGGTTAAGAACTAGACTTTTTTTTAAATCAGACAGTATCTGAAGCAAATATCTTCAGTTATTGTTTGTCGTCATGGATGAAGAAGATGTTGAAGTTGTCTTCGTCTTTGATGATAAAGTAGAAGGAAACCCCCATTTCCTGTCACGCTTTTACGTGAGTTTTCTAAATTAATGTCCAGTCAGCTGTTTCATAAAACCTCAAGCTTCTAATCCAATTAGTCCTGTTGAATAAAACGTTGTCATTGCTCGTGGCTGAAAGTATCTCAGAAGGCGGTTACACAACCATTAAAGCCCAGCTGATGGAAAACAGACGAGGAACTAACTGCTTTAACGTCGGCCTTAATGCTTTCAGGATCTCCTTGCAAGAAGACACAAACCGCATGTCAGCCAACGCCCTGGCGATAGTTTTTGCTCCCTGCATCCTTCGCTGCCCGGACACCATCGATCCCCTGCAGAGCGTCCAGGACATCAGCAAGACGACAGCGTAAGAACATACCCGCTGTCTGGGAGAGTCAGCATGAATGCATGAACCCTCTTACAGCTTTCCACCGTGTTATTCATTTACCAAAAAGAGGAAGCCAAAAGTGAGAAGCGTTGTGTGGGCATAGTGAGTCAGTGGTGTATTAAACCACCTTTAGCAGCAGAGGTGGTGTTCTGTAGGACTCTTGTAGACAAATTGTAATCCCCTCCTTATTTGAGTCCATCCCATGTAGGGATGGACGTTTTTAGGTTGTCCCTTTTTGTGTGGATTCTGTTGTGTGTGTTTTTTTTTTTTTTTTTTTTTTACGCTCAAGTTAGGATTCAGATCATTAGATAAACATTCTAAATATCAGAGCACCGTTACTGTGCCCTAATACGTGAAGCAATAGATGTGAAACTGGGTGGACTTTGTTTTTACCCATGGATGTTCGTGGTTTCTCTGCAACTAATGGTGTGGACATTTCAGTGAGGACACGCATGACTCTGAGGAAAATAATTAAGCGAGGACGTTCAATTGCATTAATCTATTCCATGTGAGAACAATACGTAACCAATCTGGCCTAACCAGATCATCAGATAGAGGAAGGAAAATGTGGACAGATTTTTGTATGGGAAGAGAAATCGTGAAGTCAGTTGCTCATGCTTTCAGCTTACTGTCTTTGTAGCAGAGCAGCTTCCTGTTATCTGTGTCTAAATGCTGATAAGAGAACTTGCATCTCGTTATTCACTCTGTAAAGTAGTGCTGTGTTTGCTTTTCTCGGTACAAAAATTAATTTTATGTTTGCTTTTCTAGGGATGAGACAATCAATGTTGGTATTGTTTACAGAAAACTGGATGACACATGAACTCACAATTCTGCTGTGATCTCCCAGTTATTCACTATTTTTTTTTTCTCCCTTGTGTAGTTGTGTGGAGCTCATCATTTGCGAACAGATGACTAAGTACAAAGTTCGTCTAAAGGACATCAATACGCTTGAGTTTGCTGAGAATAAGGCCAAGTCCAAACTGAGCCTCATTCGGCGGTCGATGGTAAGATGAGTGATCTGTGTGAAAATGTCTGTGGTTTAAAATAAAAATCTTTCTTAGTAGCTCCTTTCTTCTTACATCTTATAGTGCCTTGCAGAAGTATTCACTCCCCTTGGATTTTTACCAATTTTGTTACATTCCAACCTGTGATTTAAATGTTTTAAAATCTTATTTTATTTGATGACTCGGCACAAGATGGCACAAGTTGGTAGGGCTGCCCGATTACTGCAGAAATTACAATCACGATTATTTTGATTGAAATTGAGATCTCGATTATTTTAGAAGATTATCCATCAACTTTGATAACACGAGTTTATTGAACATAAACTGTGGTTGTTAAACAATAGTTTCCTTCGGATTTGAAATTTTTTTGAAAAATTTTGACAAATTAGACAAATAAAGTCATTGGTCTCTCCTGGGAGTGACCAACTGGCTTTCATCGCCAGCGTGAGGAAGACCAAACGCATGACGACAGCGTTTCAAATCACACTGTTGAATTGTTTGTTATTCAGAAATTTTATTGGTTATGAAATTGTAGGGGTTTTGGTTACACTTTATTTGAAGGGGTCTACATAAGACTGACATTACACTGTCATAAACATGACATAACACCTGTTATGAACATAAATGACTCTTTATGAATGTTTAGGACTGTTAATAAATGTCATTCGGTAAATTATGACACTATTAAAGCAAAGTTGACATTGTTTAAAATGTCTTTGTTATGACAACTTGACATTAACAGAGACAAGGTTAAGTTTAGGGCTTGATTTGGGATTAGGTTAAGTTTAGGACTTGAGGTTTTGTTAATTTAAGGGCTTGTCATAACAAAGATATTTTAAACAATGTCAACTTTGCTTTAATAGTGTCATAATTTACCGAATGACAGTTAATGACAACAGTCCTGAACATTCATAAAGAGTCATTTATGTTCATAACAGGTGTTATGTCATGTTTATGACAGTGTAATGTCAGTCTTATGTAGACCCCTTCAAATAAAGTGTTACCGGGGTTTTTATATTTTCAAAGCAGTCCGTGGCCGATAAGGATCAAGAGTCAGAAGATTTTGTTGGGAATGACTGGAATCTTGCTTTTATGTCTACAAAAGACAAATAACCCTGGGTTCATCCTATATTAGAGAGTATAGATTGATACATAGAGTATATCATCATTTTAAGGGCGCACATCACAGCTGATCCAGATAAATGGCCTTGTGACAGCGACAAAAATTTAACATTGTTCAACTTTCTTGTGTGGCGTTGCAAGCCCGCGTGTGCGCGCTCACATGTACGAGCTAAAATTTTCACACACACAACTTTCTCAAGCTTTGCTGCCATAGCCGGCCTGGCTATGGCAGGCTATTTTAACATAAAATCAGCTTCCTCTGACTATGGGTAAATACATCTAAGGTATCAAAAAACAACTTCTGATTAGTAAAAACAAAATTTTTACTATCCTGAATGATACTTTATAATATCTACATTTATATTCTGACTAGTAAGAAGAACGACTCAAGATATCTTCAATCACATTTTGGAGAATCAAAATGTCTTTTGAGATATCTCAATTGACGTCACCTGATTGTCAGACTGCAGTCACTTGCGTCGACTTCGATGCGCTTGACGTCGAAACAGTCTTCTGGTTGCAGACAATAAATCATCCGTGTTTCTTAATTCGTATTGAGCACGAGCTGAGCCAGGTGCTCTGCCTAAATCTGTCCAGACGTCGCTTTCCCCACTAATATTATTCTACTGTTATTTCTGACAGTACAAATATGTACCTCTGCAAATCACTGTATGTTTTACAAAGTCAAAATGTTTAGTTGTGAATTAAAATGTTTTCCATCAAGTCTTTTTTTCTGTTTTGCTGCACCGTAAAGCAACTGAGTGAACATTCTTCCAGAGAATATTATTGTTCCATATTCTTTACTGAAGGTTGTTTCCCGATTCATCTTCTTACCTCCCACAGCAGGAGGTATCACTCAGAACATTGACTTTTTCTACCTCCGACTATATTCTGCTACATCAGTTTTGGATGAACGTTAATATTGTTATGCAATCAAGAGGTCTGCTCTGATTAGATTTACTTAATGCTTTTTGTTTTTTATAGCAAAGGGTCTAAGTCTAGAGAAGGGAAGTGGAATGAGATTAAACTTTTCTCATTGCTTTCTCTGAACAAAGTGTGGACAAAGATTACCACCAGTTTTTCCTTTTATGAAGTTTCCTTTATTTTTTTTATTTATTCTTTAGTGCTCAATGTATTTCTTAAGTGAAACACATTTACTATCTTTTTAAGCCCTTGTAAAATAAGTACTTGGGCAGCATGTCTGTTGCTTGTTCCTGAGAAACTAAAGAATAAAAAAAGCCTTTGATTCTGTTATTGCTCTTCCATAAAGCTGGCAAATGCATCCAAGAAGGTAAAGTTGGTGTGTCATTGTGCCCTGTGGTGGTGTAACGTCATTACATTGGGACTAAATGTAGTTTAGTCACTGCATGTGGCAATGCGTAGCTGCTCTTTTTAATGGGATGGAAGTTATTGACAGAATATAATCATGTAAAAGATAGCTGTTGTTTAAACCTATTAGCCTGATTTATTTGTATTCAATCATTTGAGATTTAGCTTATAATCCATGGAAGATGTCAGGGTCAGTTTTTTTGCTACTTTAATTGTAAATGTTTATATAATCAACAATACATCTACTGTGCTAAAAACAAGCCCCCGCAGCCAGTTTCCTCTGATGACATCACAAAAGGCAACGGATCCAAAGGTTCTTATGAGTACATGAGTCTGTAGTTTTTCTTGTTGTTTTTACTTGAAAGTAGTCCTTGTATACTACACACCAGAACAAAACGTTTATTAAGCAGTAGAAAACGGCATGGATTTCAGCAAAATTATGCAATAATAAATAAATAAAAACATTTGCGAAGAGGACCAGGTTGGACTGGAACGGCCAAATTTTATTACCAAAGAGCTTAAAGGATCGTTTCTATTCAAATTCTATCTGGTTAGTTCCTATAATGTTCTCTTGAGCGGGTCATCAGATTCAGACTCCAGCACCTCTGAAGATCATTCTCCATGGTGTCTGCCAATCCCAGCAGATTAGCTCCATTCCTGTGCCTCCTGTGATGTCACCGACACACATTGAAGAATCAGTAGTACTTTTCTTTAGGGCTCTTTAAAAAAATATATATATTTGTGAATTCATGTGTGTAATTCCATAGTTCTCTACTCAGCTGTGTGTGTATCGTCAGCGTACAGTATTGTATTTGCAGAAATCCTCCACTGAGTAGTGCGTTTAAGGCTCTGTGTGTTTGCTGCTGATGCGCTCTTCAGGGCAAAGGCCAGTTACATCGGCTGACCAACCACACGCCTTCGCCTCCGGCCAGTCCTCGGTTGCCGTTCAGAGCCGACGCAGCGAGAGAAGAGAGCGGCGGCGAAGAGGGAGCGGAGTCGCTCGTCGACATCTCTGAGCACCAGCAGGCCGCCATGCAGCAGGAGGACAGAGTGCTGTCGGAGCAGATCGAAAGCCTACAGAAAAAGAAGTCGGTCACGTTTTGCATCACCAATAATAACCTAGTGTTGAAGAATTAAAAAATAAATGTCTAAATCGTTTCTTTGTTTACGATGTTCTCCTCGACAGAGAAGAGTTGACGGTTGAGATGCTGGCACTGGAGCCGCGAGCGTCAGATGATGAGACCCTGGAGTCCGAAGCTTCTATCGGTACTGCCGACAGCTCGGAAAACCTCAACGTCGACTCGGAGGAAACCGTTTCTGACTTCTCTGGTATGGTATTTTGCAGCAACCAAATAAGCAAATCAGCGTATTGTTTGCACATTTCCGGGTGCATCAAGGAGTTTGACTTTGGCTGTCATTTCAGAGAGAGGTCCGAGGATGTCCTCTCCGTGGCCTCGTCGATTTGACAGGAAGGACTCCCGGCGACGCGCTGAGCACTGGCAGCCCGACTACCTGGACTCCGCCGACTCATGTTCCTCCGTTTCCTCCTACTCCTCCTCATCGCACTTCCACCCATCGCCCTGCTCCTCCTCTGCCGCCACTCGCCGCTTTCGTTTCCACTCCAAGTCTCCCTCTGCGGGCTCGAGTCCCGCCCGCTCTCAGGCCCACCCTCCAAACCCATCTCAGGCCTCTCGATCGGACAGCTTCGACGGCAGCCCGGCGGGGGAGCAGGACGCCGCCTACGACGAGCAGCCTCAGTTTACAAGCCGCGGCACGTACAATCCAGAGAAGGGCAAGCAGAAACTTAAAGGTGCCAGACATTTAGCCGGGCGGAACGTCAGGGACGGCGGCGGCGGTGGCGGCACACCCGGCAGGGACCCTCCTGACTTACCCCAGCACCTGGTATTGTACGGTAGTAATGAATTCATGGTATGAAGGACACAAGGACACCAAAGCACTCATGCGTAGCCTCTGCTTGTTGAAGCCAGCGGAAATTATGCCGTGCAGATGGACGGCGGCAAGAGAGGGGATCGGTTCCAGGGGTTCCTCTGCTGCAGACTCGACTGCCGCCATGCTTTCACAGTGCCTTGGCAGCTCTTTGTTCTGCACCAGGATTGGAGAGACTGAGCAGCAGGACAGAGAAAAGGGAATGTTGGAATATGGAGGAGAAAAAAAAGAAGAAGAAAAGCTCAGCATCAGGGAATGTTACAGAATCAGAGAGCTGAAGATTTATACTTCCTTTAAATGAGCAAAGCCAGGCTCCATCAGACTTGGCACATGTTCAGTGGACCTTAAGCTCCGAATTATTAGCTTCTTTATCAGTTTACAGTTTAAAGCAATCGGTGTAAGCAGTGGACACTGTTATTACAGGACAATTTTTTTTCTTATTTAATAAATTTTATTATCACAGAACTGCTCTATGGCCTATAATATACAGGTATAAATACTGTAAAAAGCTGGAACACCTGCCCCTGCTGGGTAGTTGAAGTCTAATATTTATCTTTTAATCCTTTTTTTTTTTTTTTTTTTTTTTTTTGAAAATCCTGGACTAGGATGTTCATAATTGAGTATGTGCAGAGCCAAGCGGCCATGCAAGATTGTATGGATGAGTGTGAACGACAAAAACCACTTGATGTATTTTAAGTTTGTGCTGCCCCCCCTCCCCTTCCTGGTATTAAGGAGGGGATACCACCATCATTTAAAGGGACCAAGCCAGCTGGTGTGTGCATTCCAGCCAAGGGGATCCCACCTCTGTCACACACGTATAAGGTTTCCGCATTCTGCTGTTCTCCAGCCGTACGACAAATATAATGTACTGTGCAGAACATATGTACAGCATGGTGGACAGATGCTATTGTTATTTACCCACCTCCTGTTATCTGACGTTTTTGGTCAAAAGCAACCAAGAAAGCATAAAATCATGTTGTCTTCTGTCATTATTAACTAGTGTGCTTGCATTCGAGGGAATTTTCCACCTCATGATTTTTTTTTGTGATTGCTGTCATGATTATAACAAAACAGCTTAGTGGCAAACGGCTCCCTTTTTATAGTTACATGTTTTCACACAGTGACAAAAAAACAAAACAAAAGAAATATCCTAAGGGTATTATTCAAGATTAGGGTTAGGTATGGCATGGTATCAATGCAAAAAAAAAAAAAAAAAAAAAAAAAACAGGATAAAAAGCTAAATGAAGTGTGATTAATTTTACATATTAAGTGCATCAGCAGTACCTTGATCAATGCACCAGTATGCCTGGCAGCCTTATAGACCCACACCATGATGCTGCCACCACTGTGCCAGAGGGCAGATAGTAATCTTTGTTACGACGCCTCCAAACACATATCATTCATTGTCTGACTGTAAAAACCTTTTTTTTAAGAATGTTTCTGGCTTGTCCGCGTGAGCAGCTTCACATTTCAGCCAAGCTTGGCCGTCTTCATTTTGGAGCAGGGCGATCTCTCTGGGTCTGCCCTCTCTAGGTTCTTGGTGATGTTAAAGTGGCTTCACGATCAAAAGTAAAACTGGTGCTCCAGCAGATTGCACTTTATCGTAAGCGTCCTCCTTTACGCTTCCTGAACACCTTAATCCAGTTTCCTTTTGTAACAGGTATTTGAAACCAGGACACAGCCATGTGTTCAGACAACAAAATTATCCCAAACGTCAGGACTGGTTTTGAAATGGATGACATTAAGCTTCTGAAGTAACATTTCCAAGGCCTAAACTCTATTGGAAATCTGTGCTTAAAATCCTGGTCTTTGTCAAAAAACGAAACAATTTAAATGAACTAGACCAATTTTGCCATCACATGGGGGCAGATTTCTGTCTGAAGCTTGGTGATTGCTTCAAAAAAAACCATCTGTTTAAAATCAAACTTGTTAAGGAACATTTCCAGAGATGTTAGAAATTGGATGGTGTTTGTATTATTTTGAATTATTTTGAATTAAAGAAAACCCTTCAAGCAATATCATTGAACACCACCCAAAAGGAAAGATATCAATATAGGTTGAGTGTATCTCTAAATGTCTCCTGTTCTATATTTGGTACCACAAAGAAAACCACTTGGTAAAATATATTAATATGGGCTAACAAGATTGTATAGAATCTCCTATTTAGTTTAGTTTTAGTTTTTGAGAAGTAGTTCTGATTACTCAAAATAGATCTGCTTGTTTTGCACAATATATATATATTTTTAAATATGGTTAAGTTTAAACTATTTAGCCAGTGAGTGACAATTTTACAAAGCTAATTGAACTCTTTAACCGTGGGCTTAATCTGAAAACTATCAGTGTTTTATCTCTTCTGGAACAAGATAAACAGATGAACATTGTTCTGCGAGCGTCTTCGTTGTCGCTGGTCCATTGTGAACCCCTCAGTTAGCACTTCTTCTGTCCTAGATGGGGAACAGTGTGAACGACACCAGCTCAGGAATTTTTGTCCATTTCTACCGCTAGTCACGCAGGAGATTATGGCAATACAAGTTTGATCAGAATCAGAAATTGACTTGAGTCAGAGCTTTTGATACAGGAAAAATCCGTGGTGTATGTTTATACTTCACATTTCACAAAGAGTGGCATGTTATTGATCCCCAATTAATTTTTGTTAGTTTAAAACAGTTCAACTTTATCAGGAAAAAGCTAAAAAAAATTCCACTCATTTCAGAAAGTGAAACCCGTGTATATAGATCCATTACACACAGTGTAATACTTCAGACCTTTTCTTGTAGTTCTCATTAATATAATATGGGTCATAGATAATGAAAACCCAAATGTTAGTCTCAGAAAATTAGAATATTACATTAAAAAGGGCTATTTTAGAGAGAAATGTCAGGCTTCTAAAAATAAAAATTTGTTTTTATGCACTCAATACTTGGCTGTGCCTGATTTTGAATGAATTACCGCATCCGTAAAGAACAGCATGGAGGAGATCAGCCTGTGGTTCTGGTGAAGTGTACCGGGAGCTTTAATAGCAGCCTTCAGGTCATCTACATTGTTGGGTCTGGCGTCTCTCATCTTCCTTTTGACCCTCTGTAGATTTTCTACAAGGTTCAGGTGAGTCCAGTTTTATGGCCAATCAAGCCCAGTACCACCTAGTTCACTGGACCAGCTTCTGGGATCTTTGGCAGTGTGGGAAGGCACCAACTCCTGCTGGAAAAGGAAATCCGTATCTCTTTAAAATGCTGTAAAACTTCCTGCCAGATGGCTGCGTTGACTGACTGTGGACCAACACCAGGAGATGACTGTGGAAACTTCAGACTGGACTTCAAGCAACTTCGATTCTGTAACTCTCCACCCTTCCTTTAGATTCTGGGACATCGATTTCCAAATAAAATGCAAACTGTTCTTTGATCTTAAAATGGACTTTGGCCCACTGAGCAACAGTCCAGTTAAGACGCTTGTAGAAACAAATGACTAAGCCTGATCTTTTTTTTCTTTTCTTTGTAGATACATTTGAATAATTTTATAATCTATTGAAAACCAAATCCCTTTTATTGTGTCCAATTTATCTGATTGAATACGTATATTTTATTTGTGCAAATGAAACAAATGAAATGCATTTAGGCTAATACCTTTTTAGTAGTTTACCGCTGTTCAAGTCTTAGTGAAAAGCTGACCCTAACTTTCAGATTAATGCACACACTCCTGAAGGGCAGCACACAGTTTTCAGAAACTGCTGGTTAAATAAAGTTGTGCGCGTTCAGCCGTCACGGACTGACTCTGACTCACATTTCGAGACAAACACGAGGCGGCAGGCTGTCACGAGAAGCGCACATTTAACCCAATTTGCATCATTTCTAAAAATAAAGGCGGCCTAATTGATTAGAAATGACTCGAGGGTCAACCTCCCGGTGACGCGGCTCACCTATCGAAACGCGCATGCGCACACGGAGCCCGACGTCACGCACGCAGGCGAGCCGCTGGGGGAGAGTTCGGGAGCTGGCTTATTTTTTTCCTTCTACGTCAAATAAATTTCTCTTTCCCCCCCGTAAACGATGTCAGAGTTAGACAGCAACCCGTTCGCCGACCCGGTGGATGTGAACCCCTTCCAGGTGAGTGCGCGGTGCGGCTCGGTGGCCGGCAGGTGACTTTTTCTAGGTATTTGGTGTCAGGTAAGGAGTGAAATAGAAAACCTGTTTGGTCAGGTTGCTGGGTTCGGCCTTTAGTATTTCCTGGCCCTGAACTGCTATAAGAGGTCTGACACGTATTCGGTTAAATGTAGGCTAATTTAGGCTTAATATTGGCGTCACAAGACATTTGTTTTAACGTCACCTGTGGGTTTATCTCACCTGGGCAGGTGGACGGAGTCATTAACAGGTGTTTGCAAACGTTCAGCCGCCATCTCTTTTTTACGACATTGATTTTTTTTTCTGTTTTTTTTTTTTTGTAACATTCTTTAAGCATAAATGCAAGCTGGAAGGTCGAGTGTTATTGTTTTGCTTCATGTATTTAATGTTGCGTTTCTGTGTTTAGTGCATTGTGTAAAGATAAAATCTACTCAGTTGCTCAATGGCCACTGAACAAAGTGTGAATGCGCTGCCTGTTTGAAATACTCCTCCTGGACGTCCCTACATACCGACTGGGCACGTTTTATAGTGAGTTTATCCCCCATTCCGGGTACAGGTCAGACCCTGACCTGTTCAGACATGGACTCTGCTGGACCCCATGGATGTCATCCGTTGTATCTCGTACCAAGATGTTAGCAGAAGATCATTTAAGTCCTGAACGTTTTGAGGTGGGGCCCCCGTGAATCAGACTTGTTTGTTCAGAACAGCTCACAGAGGCTTGACTGGAGTGAGATCTTGAGATCAGCTCTTCAGGTGTATCACTGAGCTCCTCGAGCTATTCTTGAACCCTTTTAGCGATGCAGCAGAGCCCAATTGCAGCTGAAAGAGGTCGACGCCATGAATGCGGTTGGCGTGAAGGAATGAGCCCATGCATCGAAGTTTAGATGGATTGTATGTACCTGAGAAAGTAACATCCACATGGATGGCAGGACCAATGGTTTGCCATGAAAATATTGCCCAAGAGCGTCGCCATGCGGCCTCTGGATTGCCTTGCTCCCATAATGCATCCTGGTGCTATGTATTCCCTGAGCCACGCATGCAAACCATTCACATGATATTGGGGGGACCCTTAATTTCATTGCTGAATGGTTATGATCTGATGCTCACATGGGCATTGCTGCTGCTTTCTATGATTTTATGTGGATCAGTGAGGCGCCCTGATTGGTCGGTGGCAATGCAGCCCTATATGCCACATGCTGAGATTCACTATGTAGCGTTGTCCTGGCCATCTTTGGAAATTAGAATTTTAAATATCAATCGGTTATTTCTGCTTAAGTCACGTAACAATAATACATTTAGTCTGACAGCTTTCTCTAAGAACTAGCATTATATTCTTCAGAGGTTTGTGGTAAAGTAGCTCATCTGTTGGATCAGGTCACATGGACCAGCCTTTGCTCGTCGCATCCACCACAGAGCCCTGGTTATGCCCTTCTTTCTATTGGTTAACACAGCTCGGCACTAACGGGCGCCATAAGGAATGGGGGCTTTAAGTACACCTGTTTGTGGTTTTTACTTTGCCTGGTGGGTGTATAAATCAGGAGGTCACATCTGTCTTCTCTGCATGTTTATTGGTTTATTCTGTGTTCTTCCAGGATGCCTCGGTCACACAAGCCATCAGCAAGGTCAATGAAATCACCGGAGAGTATAACCCATTCTCTGCAACTGAAATGGTGATGTATAAATAATTAGATATTAATAGTTACAGATGCAAGGTAGTTCATGTAAATCACTCGAGACAGTTTTTTGTGCTTATTTGTTTTTGTTTTTTTGATGTATTTCTGTGTTGTTGTTTTTGGGTTTTTTTGGTAAATAAGAGCTGTTTTTGTTCCTCTCACAGGGAACCTACACTGGAACAACCATCCCAGTCTCTGCGGTCTCCCCATCCCAGCCTGCTGTACTTCAGACCTCTGTGGAGCAAAGTGCACAAGTAAGTGGGGGGGGGGGGAATCTATGTTTACAAGCAGACTAACTACAAACTCCAGTCACAAGGACACTTTTGGGGGTCACTGTCTTAGGAATGTATGGACACTTTTCTTTAATAAATCATCTTAAACTTAGTAAACATATATTACTGCTTGAGCCTCTTGAAGAGAATCTATAAAAAAGACAATCTCTTGAAAATAGTACGCCAGGCTAGTAATCCAAATATGACATGTTTGTCATATTTGCAAATTTAGGGAATGTTTACTATTTGTGAGGGTTTTACCTTCTTTTTTTTTTTATTGTGTGAAAAAAAAAACAGAGTCAAATAGTCACTGATATGGTTCTGTTTCGGCTAATAAAGACCCAGACTTATGGTTTTATGCACGGGTGGTTAAAAGGAAGTACTCTTAAAGGTACAAGTGTTTATCCACATTTTTAGTAAGTGTCATTATTGTCGTATTTATTTAACAAAACCATAACAAGAATACTGAACCAATGTGAAAAAATCCACTTGATAGATTTTAACTATTGGCAAATGAAAGCACTTCTAAGAGCAGATGTTTCGGCAGTTTGCTGCCCTGAAGTGAGTAGGTGTGTGTTACCACAACGCCGCCTTGGAAAGACGTCAGCAGTGACTGTAGAGAAACAGCCAATCAGCTTGGGAAGGGATTGAACCAGGTTTAGCATTTTAGGGCATTGCTTTCATAAACTGCAAAACCTCAGAGCTGCATTTCAGACTTGCATCAGGAAAGTAAATTTCCATGTTTTCGACACTTCAGTTAAAGAAAATGACTTTACGAAGACACCTTCTCACCAAGGGTTCCTGAACTTTTTCCCCTTAACTGAACTGAAATCAGACCAATGCTTCAAAATGTCATGGATTAACATGATTTGTGTCTCCGCACATTAATTCCGTGGGGTTTACATTCAGCTAAACACATCATTTATAACAGTTTCTTGGTGGTTAAGCTCTAAAACTCAATAAAAATCACTTCTAACTGAGGTTTGTAATATTTCACAGCTCTTTAATAATTAAAAAGCCTTTTAGATTTGTGCCGTTGGAACAGTAGCCTCACATAGTCCTGCTTAGAATCAGTGAACAACAACAATTTGGGCTACCTTAGATTGCTCTAATCACACCGTCCTGTATGTTTTATGTGTCGTTCTACAGCACACCTGATTGACCTTTAGTTACAAGTCCAACCTCCCTACCTAGACTGTTTATTCTGATTTGGCCCTGGTTACACCTATAGAAATGCAGCAGGTGGAGAAACTATATTGGTTCCTTTAAAACTGGGAATACCTCTGGAATGTCTTGGGTTTTGAATATATTTTTTTCCCTCTGAAAGCAGCACAGTTTTGGAATGACAGTCAAAATTATCGGACTCCAAGCCTCTGAAGTGATCTGTTGTCTGTGGGAAAGATGGGTTTACAGGTTTATTGCAAACATGGCCAAACACATTCACAATATTATCAGGTTACAGCTTCATGTATTATATTTCCTCTTCCAGGTTTGAAAAGCATTAAGTTGGAGCATAAGATAATATGTCTAACATCTTTTTAAATCCACAAGGTCCTTACATGCAAAAATTACCTAAAGCTATCTATGCTTGGCTCAAATTGGGAAACAATAAGGCCTAACTTCAAGATGAATTTTTGACCAAGAAAAAACTACATACAGGGTTCCCACGGGTCCTTGAAATCCTTGAAAATCGAAGGCCCTTGAAAGTTCTTGAAAACAGCCAAAAAAACACCTTGTCCTTAAAAGTCCTTGAATTTTTTTGTGGGGTTGAAAGTTTACACAGATGAGGACTCATGTGTCATTATTTTACTACCACACAATCTTTTAAAATTGTGTTGATTCCGCAGACTTTTAATTTGCAAAAGTACGTTCGCTCTTCTTCGTTAGTTTGTAGGCTGTGGTTTAGGCCTACGTGCGTCCAATAGGTTACATTCTCGCATTGTTGCCAACTCAGCGACTTTGTCGCTATATTTAGCGACTTTTCAGAGTCAAAGTTAAAAAATAGCTTAATCAAAGATGAAAGTAAGTGAAACAAATTGATATAATTCTGAACATCTCAATGCTGCACTTTTTTCCATAAAATTCCATGAAACGGTGGGCTAATGTACATCTTATATGTAATGTAGTATGGCATAGCCATGTACTGTGGATATAAATGTAGGCTATGAATATGATCAATATCAATGTAGGCTATAAATTAAGTCGACTTTCTTGCATTGCTTCTGACCCAGCAACTTCTATGCCGTTTAGTCTTTTATTGAATTTGCATTGTATTAAAATATGATAACCTATTCAGCGGTCACAGTAGGTAAATGCTGCCACGTGTGGTCCTTGAATTTGAGGAAATTGGTCCTGGAAATTCATTGAAAGGTCCTTGAATTTGATGTTGACCAAGGTGTGGGAACCCTGTACATATTTGTTCCTCTGGGGGAAAGAATAGAGGGAGGGTTGGAGCTGTTATTTAATTTTGTGTGGTTCATAAATTTGTCATCACAAGGTTGCTAGAAGTAAAAGGGCTGTATGGAGTTGTGGTGTTGCATCACTGATTTGTCTGTTGTGCATCAGGCAACCGTTGCAGCAGCTCAGACTAACCTGATCAAACAGCAGGAGGAACTGGAGAGGAAAGCTGCAGAGCTGGAGCGAAAGGAGCAGGAGTTGCAGAACAGGAGCACAAGCAGAGACTCGAACTCAGGAGGTAAAGCTGTGCAGATGTTTTCAGGAGTTACATTGAAGAGCTTTGAGTATTCACAAAAAACAGTAATATAACACCCGGTGTTTCTCAGCTAAGGAGAACAACTGGCCACCTCTTCCAAAGTTCTCTCCCATAAAGCCGTGCTTCTACCAGAACTTTGAGGAGGAAATCCCAGAAGACTACCGCAGAATATGCAAGAGGATGTACTACCTCTGGATGTGTATGTAGCCTGTCCTTCAGTATTCTTTATCCAAAACCTAAACAACTGATCTTTGGTTTAGTTTTTTTTAGGTTAATTAGTCAGGCATGTTTTAAAACTGTTAGGTTTGTTAAATATTCTCTTTCATGCTCATGTTTTCTTGTAAATCATTTCAGTCCATGGCGCCACGCTTTTCCTCAACGTGCTGGCTTGTCTGGCGTATTTCACCGCTGATGCTGGTAAAGGTGTTGACTTTGGTCTGTCCATCCTTTGGTTCATCCTCTTCACCCCTGTGTCCTTCGTCTGCTGGTACAGGCCTGTTTACAAAGCCTTCAGGTACACATGATCACTGCTGTATTTTTCTAACTATAAGGCGCACTTCAAATCCTTAAATTTTCTCAAAAAAGAATCGTGCGCCTTATATATGATTGCCGTACTTGTTGTGCTTACTGACCTATTTTTATGTGGTACAATGTGCTCCAAAAATCTGTTAAAATGTGTAAGTATGACTTTGGTAAGCAAGCCGCTTTGCTCAATGGAGCATTACGGTACACTGTGTCTCCACCTGATCAGACCCCTGAGCTGTCTACAAGACTGCCTGACTGTAATGTCTAAACTTGAAGTGCATTCATGTAAAAGCAGCCTGCGCCTGGAGTACCCGCTAGCAACAATAAACCTAGTCAGGAAATTCAATTTAAAAGTCACGTTTATTTTGGCCTTATATTAGAAACAGGGCAGTGTCGTCCAAATACTCTGTCCTCCCGATAGAGACGGCTAGCTCTCTCTCTCAGGTTGTATGTGTGTTCGCGGAGGGACGGAGTGATATTACACACTGCGGAAGAATATTTAATGCGCCTTATAATCCGGTGCTGTTTATGTGTGAACATAGACACGTTAATTCATGGTGCGCCTTATTGTCCGGAAAAGACGGTAATTCTGTGCAAGTTAGTTTTTGATTTGCATTCAGACCTGGATATAAGTGTTGATGAAAAATAAATGTGTTCAAGGATAAATGAGGGGTTGCTTTTTTAAACTTTGTGAACATGCTTAACTTCTGACTTTGCTTTATTGAGTCAGAAGTGCGTTTAAAATGTAGCCTGACGTAGTCATACTCAATTCTAGTCAGAATTTGATACTGCTCCATAGAGCTGTGATTATGGGGCGTGTTTCGAACGAACCAGGAAAAAAATGCCTCTGCACTCAATTGGATAGACCTACAACCAATAAGAGCAACGGAGTGTGTGACGTATGTTAAGCGACACATAGTTGTCAACAGAACTCAACTGCACGCTGGAAAAGAAGTAGCCTAGAATAAGAAGATGAGCGTGAACGATTTTTGCCGGTGTTGCAAAAAGAATGTAAGGATACAAGGAGTCATTCAACACACGAACCTAATTTTTCAGAAAAACAATAAAGGCGAATGCACATACGAACAAGTTTATATTGTGTCCCATCTTCTTAGCGACCAACGGAGCCAGCTGATAAATTAAACTTTTGCTGAATCCCGTAGAAAGGACGCCAAAAACATCTTTCTTTTCAACAAATGCCTTGATCGCGTTTCTCTGTTCCTCTTTTAAAATTAATTTGCTGTCGATATCTTCTAGAATAGACCTAATAGCAGAATCTACACACCTCAAATCTCCAGCGGCAGCCATCGTTGTTGTAAACGAATTCAACCCAAGCGCGCTTTGGTGACGTGGTTGATTACATTACTGTTGATCATCTGTCCATAATCGTATAAAGCCCGCCCTGACAATTTGATTGGCCCGCCAGATATTGGGCGAGCATACTCGCGCTACTATTGAGCAATTCCAGGCCGAACTTACCGACCTCAAACGTTGTGGGCGGGACTAAGTTTGGAATGGCACCCAGGCTATTTAAAATGTGCCTCTGTTTCAAAATTTTGATTTTAATCCGATCAGGGAAAGGTGAGCACGTAAACACGCTCCTGTCCTTAACCAGCTAACAAGCTAACAGCCGCATTAGATGAGCTATCAGACAAACTGACGTTGCTACAGTGATGCTTCGGGCTGCCGCGCAGGGCTCCACTCACAGCCTGCGAACCAAGCGCTGTAGCCGATTCCTCACTTTAAAACGGAACAAGCGTCCAATATTGTAACATCTTACCCTGTTGTTGAGCTCTCTTCTCCCTCATCAATGTCTCCATGTTCTTTCAGCTCCTGTATCATCACTGTGGTGCTCTCATGCCATGTCAAATCTCATATGTTACTTATTTTCTTAGGTTTTGTGAACTGCAATATGCTCCCTGTATTTTGAGTTGGTTTGAGCTGTTTTTTCTGTGTCAACATTTGTAGAATTTATACTTCATATTTGGAAAATACTGTCTTGCTTACATCGCTCTGCAGCCAGTCAGCTTTTACTGCGGTCTGCAGGTGAGGTAAACGGCTCCGCGAGATGCCGAGTGACGCGCAACTCGATGATGAAATTCATTGGCAATGCTTTTCAATGTCAATTTTTATCGATTTGTTGTTGCAGCCCTATATTATACTTTAATTCAACTCAAATTAGCTGGTGGTCTACCCACCATTTTTAGTTTGAGTTTTGAAGAGTCATTACCAAGAAGGGCTGAGACTTGCAATGACGCCTTTCCTAGCACTTAACTTAAGCACTTCTTCTATCACCTCTTTGCGTTGTCCTGTTTTTAGCTTTATCTATTACTCAGTTCATTTATTGGCAGCCCGAGGAAATGAGTAGGTCTTAAATTCTCAGAAAGTCAGCCTAAGTCTAATTTATTTTGGCCACATATAAAGTTGTGCAGCACTGGACTCTATCTGTAGAATGAACATTCCTACTCTACTCCTCAGCTCTATGAAGAGTGTCTCAATACAAAATAATACAATGGAAGTCTCCATGAAATATCATAAAACAAATAAAATTAACGCTATCACACAGACTAACCAGTATATGTCTAATATTAATTTAAACCGTTAACACTTTAATGACTATAGCTTCAAACACAATTAACCTCAAAATGCCATTTCTAACACTTCTATGAAAATTGAACTCTTACATGCCAAACAACATTGACCGTGTCGATTGTTCTGCTTCCTCCCCAGGTCTGACAGCTCCTTCAGCTTCTTTTTCTTCTTTTTTGTCTTCTTCTTCCAAGTGGCGGTTTACATCATCCAGTCCGTGGGAATCCCCTCATGGGGAAACAGGTGGGCTTAGTGCTGGCAGATCTCAGCTGTCTAGTCAACATTTATTTGTGTGTTTGCATGTATAAACATGACGGTGTGTGTAGGTTTATAAAAGTGCATGCACTATTCACAGCTCAGTATTTTGGTGGTTATTTCTCTCCTGTACCTCTTGCATATCTTTGACAGATTCCCGTTGACTTATCTTGTCTGGGGTGCTTTTTTTGTAAGTGCGCTGATTTTTTCTTCTTGGGTTTATTTCCAGCATCATGTTCAGTATTAATCCTTGAAAGCCTTTTCCATCTTTTTTTCAAGCTTCATCTTTTCCACGTGTCTGTGGGGAAAGCTTGGATGCTAGCAAAGCCAGTCATTTTAGAACATTTTTTAAACATGTGTTGCGTTGAACTGAATGTAGAGAAAGTTTGTTAATTTTTCCTTTTCTTTTGGCTTTGACAGTGGATGGATCTCATCAATTAGCATGATTGGTTCAAACTTGGCGGTCGCTGTGGTTATGATGGTAGTAGCTGGTTTTTTCACTGTCAACGCTGTCATGGGTGTCATCCTGCTGAAAATGGTAAGTGCAGATCTCTTACCCATTTGCTACATTCCAGGAGGTTTTATATATCGTGCAGAAGGGCTTAGTGGACAATGCGGGCAAATGTTTTATGTTCTACTGATTTATGTGCATTTGTTACCCTGCAAAAAAAAAGAAACTACCGTCTTTATGGGAGAGCGAGAGACACGGAGGATATCAACTACATAAGACTATGTGCACAAGTTAAGCTGATTTGCAAGTCAATGGAAATGTGTTTTTTTGATTGTCTACAACCCAAACTGAATTTTGGCTCCTGCAGATTAATTATTTAGTCAGTTACAGATGCTTCTTATCACACCTGTCCACAGAAACAAGCAAAAGGCTTGGTGAGAACTGCTGTGAGCTTATATTTAGAAATGAAGGAAGAGATATAATTGTGCTTTTCAGACAGGTTAGTGATCATATCACAACTACACTAGAAGCTCGTAAAAGATCAGAAAGACATTTAGTCAGCAAAGACACTGTTGGTAACAGACTGTGGTGTAATACGTTGCTAAAGAAGGGACATATACAGGCACATGTGATGTTTGCCCATGAACATCTAAATGGTTCAGAGAAGGTTTGGGAGAAAGCGGTATGACCGAACAAGAGCAGTTAGTCCTTGGCATCAACTCAGCACTCTCTTGTGTGGAGGAAGATGGGGCTGCACACTATGTAAGGAATACATTGTTATCACAATACTGGTGTGTGCAATATGAATATTAACCTCTTAATATTACAGGGACACCAGTGTCCACATGGAATATATTTCTAAGCATTTTAAAGTATTTTAAAATGGTTGTCTGGGCCTTCCTCCTTTCATGGACACCTTTTTTGACCAGCTGTGCTGATCTCTGGTTTCTCCAGAGCCAATTTTGTTCACCATAGCTCATTTATTAAACTCCCTCCTCCTGCCGATTTGTTTTTAGTCTAGATTCACTGACCCACACGTTGCCTGAACCAGTGAATCCAGACGCTCATTCTGACCATTTGTAGCCGATAAAATTACAGTTGCATGGATGTATGACTTCTGGGTATGGAAGTTTAAATCCCCACCGCTGCAGCATTAATTGTAATTGCAATTTTTTACCAAGGTTATCGGCATGAAATTATTTTATAATTTTCTGCACCCTCTAAAGAACACAGTGTTTGGAAGCTGTTTTTCTGCTAAGGTTGCACGACAACTTCACAGCACTGAGGGGCTAATTAATGGTGTCATAGATCTTTTTCCCCTCTAGCCAGAAAACTGTGGATTGATTTTGTAGCATACCACAAAAACAAAAAAGGAGAGGCTAAAGAATTGTACCAAGGACATAGTCAAAGTCTCCAGGCATTAGTCATAAAGAGAAACTGTGGAGAGGTCTAGAATTTGGAGTTTCTTTGCACCCAGCAAATGCCCTAAAGGAATGATGGAGCTTCTGTACAGGGCGGCGCATAAAAACGACCTCTACAATGTATGCAAACTTGGTGATAAACTACTTGTTAGTAAGGGTTTTCCACAGTTCTTATTTGGCTAGATTGTTAAAGAATTTTTTCTGGTAATTGAATCCAAATCATATTTTGTCTTTCATGGAATAAATTTCTCTGAATATCCCAGATTAATGGTAATCTTTGCTGTTTTCACCCAAGGTCCACTCCAAGTACAGAAGGACGGGTGCGAGCTTCACCAAGGCTCAGCAGGAGTTTTCCCAAGGAGTCCTGACCAATCGCACCTTCCAGAGCGCTGCAACTAGTGCTGCCACCACTGCTGCCCAGGGTGCTTTCAGCAGCAACCAAGGGCCCTAATCTCCTCCCGAAATACCTGTAGATGTTTCGACATTTAACAGAGGTTTGCCAAAATACAATCAGAAACTCATGACAAAAATCTGCATTACAAAGTGTAAAAAAATTGGAATCTCGAACACAGAATTACAAAGAACATTGAAGGACCATAAAGAGGTGAAACAAGAAGTCATGGTGATGCATGCAATGCCTTGAACGTGGCTTAGTTGTTGAATTTTGGACTTTCTTTATATTCGTGTGCAATATGTCTTAAAGTTACATCCATGTGTAGTGCTCCAGGAAAACAGGCTGGTTTTTAAAAAAATGTTTCATGTAAATCTCAACAGTCAATTTGGAAGCACCATAAAGAGGCCTTAAGAACAAATTAGATGCATTAATGTAGGATTTAGTGAATTATTGAGTTCCACCCCATAGTATGCAGTCTATAAAGCAACCCAAGTATCCTTCTGGTCTGAATATTAGTACTTCCAGACTATCTATAAAGATAAAATGATTTCAGATTGTTCTTTTACTTTGTTCTGCTTTCTAAATTTGATGTTTTTATGTATATAAGACATGCACATGAGCTGATGACTAATGAAGGTGATGGGATGAAGGTCTGTCTTTGTTCTCTTTTAATCAGCGTACTGAGTTATGGAATGTGTCTAAACAGGTAAATGAAGATGTGATTCGGGGGGGGGGGGGGGGGGCTATGTTTTTTTTGTTTTCAATATTGTGTTTTGAAGGACAAATTTGTCTTTAGTCGTGACTGAGCCTTGCTGTAATTACAAAGTAATGCATTCAGGTTTGTCACAGATTTACGGATGAATATTGGACACAAGTGCTTTCATGAGCTGAAAGAACATATTTCCAGTGCACATAAATGTGTTACATCTAGTTACTTGATGGGTTTTAGGATTTGTAAGACTTGGCATGTAAATGTATATAAAACTGACGACTTCTATATTTATGGTACTATAACACTGAATCCAATTTAGACTTTGTGCGTTTTTAATGGTCATAGTTTTCTTAGTTTTGTCTTAAACCTTTTGATATGATTGTATCTCTGTGGAAAGATGGTCTGGGTGTAGTTTTTCATGTCATGATCAAATGTGTATTAAAATGTATTGTAAATATGTTTATTTAAACTATTTACTGGTTGGGTATTTGTTGGAGACAAGGTTCTGCCTGAACAAGCAATAAAACGCTGATTTAAAATATCTTTGAGACTATGTTTCTGATTAGTGGAAAGGGTTTGATTATTAAGACAGTTATACAGAAAGTTGTAAGATTGTAGTTGCAACTTTTTTTATTGTACATGGTCTTGGTACAGCTGGTTAAAAGAAAATGCATTACTGTTCTTACACAAATGCACTGACATGTTTGTTTCTTTACAATGCATAAGTCCAAGAGTACTGATAATGTAAAGGGGCTCTAGTTATTCAGTAAAAGTGATGGCAACAAGATAGTGATGTCTGGCAGCTTAAGCCATTACAAGATTAAAATAAGACATTTAAAATAATCACTATAAAGGTTGTTTTTAGCATGTAATTAATTCAGGTTTTAATTTTGTGCATTTTGATGCATTTAAATTTTTACCCATATAGATTTATTTTTAAGTTTGAGACCTTAGCTAGCAGAAAAGAACATAGTAATACAGCGGAGTTGAGAAATGTTTGAGTTGTACCATTGCAATCTCTAACGTGATTATGGCACCCAACAGTGGTTTCGGACTGGTTTAAGGAGGGTGATGGATTTCTTTCTTTTTTGATGCTTTGTCTAGAACTTTGCCGCTATTACAATAAAAGTTGTCTTGAAAAAACAGTGCACATTAAAGATCAGGAGATATCAAAGAAGAAGGAAAAAAAAGCATAAACCCTAAAATTAACAAACGACACCAAAAAAGAGCGAAAATAAATGTATTTAAATGCAAGCTACAATGTTAAATTGTATTCATAACAGATATGTCTTTGTTTTTATAGCCTTGTTATTTGAGTGTGACATTGAATCAAGATTTAGTTTAAAATCCATTACAAAGAAGTAAAAATAAAAATAAAAAAGCGGTTTCAAATGCATACTTTTACTTTAATGGATATGAAACTTGGCAAGAAACCAGACCAGGTGGAAGAGGAGTATTTTATCTTGAAATCTATATATTTTTTTATTTTTAGTTTTTTACTCAGGTTTGTAGGGGTCCGTCATTCATAGACGTCACTTTATACGTCGGTCCGCGTTTCCGGTCTGCGTCGTACATTCGTAACCCTAGCAACGGCTTCTGCTGTTGTTGCTCGTCTCAAGATGGCGGACGAGGAGAATGCAACGGTGGTGAGTACACAAAATAAATGCGGTCCCCTCTTTGCTGTTTTAACATTAATGTCACTGAACTGTTTGGTCGCGAGAAATTCCGCGAGAAAATGCAGCACCTTTATACGAGGAGCGTCTGTGTTAAAAACGCTTGTTTTACACGCCTGTTGTTAACGGATTAGTTGAAGGCACAGCTAGCTCCAACTTTCAGATCTAATCCCTTTCATCTCCATGCAAAACTCGAAGCTGAGTGTTTACAGCTGTAGTTTGAGCGCAATATGCGTGTTTCCTATTTAAACCCACCGCATTTGTGACCGCCTGTGTGGACAATGGCTTTACCAATAGAAACAATTAAGAGGGGGTTATAATTACTTGTTCTCACAAAACCTCTGCGAATGCAAACGTTTCGCAAGCATTAAAATGAATAGAAAAATGCTTAAAATAAGACAGCGCATGCGTGTGTTGGCTCTAGTCACTGGTGTAAATAGTCCTTAATCAGCGGTCTGCAGACAGGAGTCAAAAAAATGTAGGTTCATCATAATATCCTTGTAAAATTCCAGTATAATCCCACATTTACGGAAGAGGATTAGGGCCATTAAAAATAAATAAATAAAAGTCTGTTCAATTTTGACTTTTTTCTCCAGAATTCTGAGATAAAGTTCTGACTTTAATCTCAGATTTCTGGAGAAAAAAAATTATGAGAAAAAAGTCAGAATTCTGAGAAAAAAATGCCACATATTAACATTCAAATGTTAATATTAGGGTTAGATGGAAGAAACATCTTCGTTAAAATAAAAGATTACTTTAAACTCCAATCCACATGGAGTATAAATAGTTTGTATTATAATTAACAATTTTCACGTTCCCACTGATTGAAAACTGCTTGTCCTGAATATGAAATGTAAAACCTAAAGTCTGGATGATCAAATAAAGTTGTCTCTAAAACATCTAAGCAACTCTTCAAGTTTCCCTGACCCTCGTTGTCCACGGAGTGAATTTCAAGTAACTCCACTATAGTAGCCAAAATGTGCCGCCTGTTGACCAGGTCTCTAAAGCTAGCGTTGCACCTTGAATATTCACTTCAGCATCCATCACCTTTCTTCAGGACACCTGGAATGGAAACGGACTTCTTCAGGATCAGCTCTATCAGGGGTGTTTTTTTTTCTTTGTTTTTTTTTTTACATGGAACTTTGCTTGTGGGACGCAGCTTTTTAAAAACTCTTTGACCTCAGAGAGCATCCCTCACAAAACGTGAAGCCGGCTCCCTTCTCTGGACGTGCAGCTTTCTTCTCGTCTGTGATCTCGTCGGCTCTGTTCATATAAGTATTTATACGAAGGACCTACATGAACTAAGATGAATTAACAATCCAGACAGACATCAGATCCAGCTTCGGCATCGGGTCTTCTCTGGACACCAGCTTCTCCAGCGTGTCTTCGCCGCATTCACTGAAGAAATGAAGGTGGTCAGCTGTGTCCACCTCCTGCGGGTACTCCTCGATTAAAGCTCCCGCTGCCTTTTTTTCTTTTCAGAAAACTTCAGATAGGAAGACATTAATATCTATATCAAACAGATATATGTGTCTGTTTTTCTACTTTAGCTGTTTATTCTGCTAAGTAGTGCAACTTTTTCTCCAGACTTATACAGTTTTTTTTTTTTTTTTAAATATATGTATTAGTTTGAATTGTTTTGAAAGGGAAACTGAAATATTGCACCAGCATCAGAAATGGTGAACTAATAATAATAATTATTATAATAATAACAGTAATAATAATACTGTTTTCATATAGTAAGGACAATAAATAAATGTGTCTACTGCATGACAAAAAGCGTGACATGAGTCTCAAATCTTTTTAAAAGAAATCGGCTTTCATAGTTCTGTGGGTTTTTTTTTAGTTTTTTTGTTTGTCTACTCAAGATCTGTTCAGCCTTCCCGTGCTCACTTTGTCCACTCATACTTAGATATTAAAGCACAAAGAGAGCCATAGAAATGTTTAGAAAAGATGAGCTCTGTAGATGAGGGGATTCGTAATGACACGGTGGAATAAAGCTTCTTTTGAATCACAACTACCACTTCTGCATCTCTGGGATCACAGATAGGAAGATGGTGAAAGACCAAAACCCACCATGAAAAAAAAGTTCTCATGATTCAATCCTAAAAAGAAAAATATGTTCATTTTGTCTTCTGTGTAAATGCAACTGCAACACTCCTCGCACATTATAACAGAATTTGTCCAAACTAGAGGGCTGTGGTTGATGGGCCTGTTGTTTTTTGGGTAAGCCAAACAAACAATAGGATCCCCTAAAATGAAGTTAAAATCATTTAGCGTTCAGTATCTATGTTTCTTAGTTAAATTTATTTGGGAAGAAACTAACAGAAAGTTACAGTGTATGGGAATCGCTCACATAAATCTTTGGTTGAAGGTTTTTCTTTCCAAGTGAACTTTGTCTGAGCAGATAAATATAACAGGTCCGAACGTGACGATTACTTTTTATTCGTTTATCATGAACTTCAACAGCTCCAGTTAAGATTAGAATAATTAGTCTCCTGGTGTCGGATAGATGACTTCAGTCGGACCTGCTGCAGAGATTGGCTGGTATAGCACTGAATATGTTTTTTGTCATATTTGCATTGATCTATTTTTCTTTCATTTATTTCAGCTCCCAGTTTCCACTGAAGCCAAGAAGCGGCGTGCGCCTAAAGGTACGAGCCCACGGCACCTGCTTGCCATTCATACTGGATCTGTGTAAAACTGCTAAGACCTGATCTGCCTGCAGAGGTCAGCCTCACTCTTCGGTCGGCCCTCCGTGTGCTGAGCCTGTGTGAGGGGAATATTTATGGCAGCTTAAAGGGGTTTTGTCATCCTCAGTCCTTCATCATATAGTTTTTGGCTGCTGTCCGGAGATGAATCATATCCTCTCGTGTTGTTTCACCGAGGCTGGCTTTGCCATCATCATCTGCTTGGCTGTTTACTGCGCGTTACATTGTGGTGTTGGATTTCCCCCTGCAGTGACCTTCCACATGGTATAGAGAACATTCCTGGGGTCAACTTCAGATAGTTTCAGGAAACAAATGAGAAGGAGTTATTGTAAAGCCTGGATTCTGGGTCACGCAACTCCCCAACAAGCCTTTGAGTAATAAACCATTCACAGTGGAGGCTTCTGCTGAATGTGTGGCAAACAAACTGGTTGTAATAATAGAAACTTATTTTATGCTATTTTATGGATATACAACAGTGTATGTATTCATTAATCCTCATCTGCCACTTTATTATGTTCATCTGATCAATGGCTTGTTAACAGAAATAGCCAATCGGCCATTTCCCAGTGCACTTGGGCGCACCACAGACACACGGCAGAGTGGTGAAGATGACTTGGTTTAGTTCAAACCGATCATCACGATGGGTTAGAAAGGGGATTTAAGCCACTTTGAATGTGGTTGGTTAGTGGAAAAATGACCTGCAGCTGTACAGCGCTTTTATCAAGTCCAAGGACTCCACCGAGCTTTACACCACAGTCAGTCATGCACACATTCACACGCTGGCTTTGGGGAGCTGGTTGAGTTTTTTAGAAAGCACTGATCTTCTGGGGTTGAGAAGGAGAAAGCAAGAGCCAGTCAGTAGTTTAGAGGAAAATGCGTTGCTGGTGGACGGACCGCTTTGAGACGAAGAAAGGGTAACTGATTACCACTTGTTACAATCAGGTTATGTCAAGTGGGTCACCTTCTAACGAGGCACCACACATCAGACTGAAGTATATGGACTACAGCAGGAGAAGACCACACCGGATGCTACTCCTGTTTGTTTAAGAACAAGAAACTGGAGCTTCAAGCTCACTAAAGATGATCAGTAAGAGGTTTACAAACATTGCCTGGTCTGATAAGCCTTGACTTATCAGGTACAGCCTTCAGAGGGTAGGGTCAGGACTGGGCATAAACAACATGAAGCATGCATCCAACCCGCCTTGCATCGATGGTCCAGGCTGCTGGTGGTAGTATAATGGTGAGGGGGAGATTTACTTGCCGTACGCTGGGCTTTGCTAAAAACACTGCAGCCTACCCGTGTATTACTGCTGACCATCTCCATCGCTTTGTGACGGCCGTGTTTCCAACCTCTGATGGCTGCTTCTACCAGGATGGTGCACCGTGTCACAGAGCTCTGATCGTCTCCATCTGATTTCTTGAAAATCACGAGTTCGCTGTCCTCCTGTGGCCTCCGCAGTCACCGGACCTCAAAATCAAACCAATACCCAGTAAATCTAGTGACCTACAGCATATTTGATACCGTCTTTCCAGTTCTGACCAGCAGATAATGCGGCTTGTCCAGTTGTGAGCCAGTTTATCCAACAACTAGGGAAAAACCACAGATTTACGGGAATGTGAGGATAAATATTAGGCGCTGCGTCACCATTTCAAATGGAGCAGTAATAGCTTCAGTAAAGCATAAAACCACTTTAAATATGCACAGCTTCATAGACCCAAAAGTTAGAAATGCCTCTCCAGTGTAAATGTAAAAAGTGTAACAACTGAGCCTGTTAATTATTACAAAATCTCCTGATTAGATTTTAATTCAGCTCATGATTTTGGGTAAACCTTAAAAATAATAAGATAAAAAAGGATTAAAGCCAGTTTTAATTGTGTCCATGGATACTGAAGGTTTATGTATTTTATAATTACTATCAGGAAATGCAATTACAACTAGAACTGCAAGCAGTTATTAACGGGTTCCAAGCCCACGCACCGCCCCCTTTGAGCATGTTCCTGGATTTCAGCATTCAACACCCTCATCCAAGCCCACCTACGTCGCGCCCCCATTGAGCATGTTCCTAGACTTTAGCGTTCAACACCCTCATCCCACAGCATCTGGTGGAAAAACTGGAACATCTGGGCTTCAGTACACCCCTCAACACTTCCTCACCTCCTGACCACTGTCAGTCCGGGTCTGACAGACCACCTCTGATGTCATCACCCTCAGCACGGGCTCCCCTTAGGGCTGCGTCTGCAGCCCCCTGTTGTTTACTCTGATGACACACAACTGCACTCCCAGGTTCACCCCCAATCACATCATGAAGTTCGCAGATGACACAAACTCATCAACAGCTCAGCTGTGGAGGTGGTTAGGTGGTTAGCAGCACCAAATTCATCAGGGTGCACATCATGTTGCGAGTTCAGTTGTTTTTTTTTCTTTTTTTTGTTCAGTGGTTTGTGTTGTTACCACTGGCAAGTTCATGTCAGTAAGAAGAATGAAGTTTGTCAATGGAGGTTCAGTTCTGCTTGGGGCACAGGCTCGCCATGTCCTTTCAGAGAGAATCCATGGAATCTGATCCAGTAGTCTGATCCAGCTTTTTTTATCAGCAACAACAAAAAAACCTAGCCTGCACACGATAATATTATTATTGCATTCAGCTAAATAAACTCACTTTATCAATTTTTACAGCATTGTTTTTTCTTCATTCCTCACATTTCTATTGCAATGTTTTACATGCACTTTAAAAAAATTTCCCAACTCAAAACACCGGAATCATCTTTAACCCATGTAAAACAAAAATATAAAATCCTTTTTAATTATGAAACTATGACCTGTAATTTAACAAATTACAGCATAGGTTTTTTTAATCCTCTTCCAAGTCTTTGTAAATCATGAGATGAAATACAGTTATCACCTTACCAAAGAGCATGAAATCCTTCTACATCCAATACTCTCCTTCATCATCCATTGTATGGACGAAACCCAGCGCTGAACACAGAGAAATGTCGGACTGAATCAAATACTGCGTGTGTGATGGGTTCAAGTACCTCGCTCAACGTAGGAATTTACACATGTACAGCCTCAAGCTATTTAACTAAGATGTAAACGAGGTTTAAAATGTCTACTGTTTAGTTTGATATTAATGAACAGTCATAATTTGAATTTACATGTAGTATGTTTGAACTAGAAGAATTAACAGTGGGATGTTGATAAACTGACTGTATATTTGTATTGTAGTGCTGAACCATAGATTTACTTCTGAGTCAGTTAGCTTGCAGTTAGTTGACCTCCACGCAGATTTGGCTCTGAAGGAACAGTCTGTTAAGAGTGATCCTATATTATATATATATATATATATATATATATATATATATATATATATATATATATATATATATATATATATATATATATATATATTAGTGCATTAGTGCTGTCAAACGATTAAAAATTTTAATCGCGATTAATCCTATGATGTCGATAGTTAACTCGAGATTAATCGCAAATTAATCGCATATTTTATCCTTTTATTTCTGAAAGTGTAATAGCCTATTTGGGCATTTTAATATGCAATTTTGCAATAAATGACCCTAATAAAATACATGCTTGTACAAAAAATATTTTTGTTATTTTTCAAGCACTTTTCAGAATTGGTATGAAAACATCCTGGTGCCAAATGTTAAACTCTGGACTATAATGGCTATATGACTAATCATGATACCCTGATGTTTACACCATGTGTAAACAAATGTGTAAATACCTGTTTTCATGCTGATATATATTTTTTTGCCTCTTAAACAAAAGGTATTATGCATACATATAAATTAATAAAAATTGAACATTTCGATAAAGTCATAAGTTTTGTTCATTTCTTCACTCTCTCTCTCTCACACACACACATCTAATTCTGAGCTTTCACACCAACAACAATAATTTCTTTGAATATTTTTGCTTGCTGTTTCTATTCATATTCATAGAGTTTAAGCCTGGAAAAAGGTTTTAAATCTCCAGGTCATTCCAGCCTTACACTTTGCTTGCAACTGGGCAGGAGCTTAATACCCTGAATGAGACTGTTTAGCAACTGTTAGTAACTCCCGGTCCTTCGTTTGGAAACGTGATTCATCCCTGGGTTGTCAAATACAGAGACAACAAATTAATAAGCATTAAAGAACGGTTTATGGGTTGGGTTTCTGCAATGTTATCAACGTGTAAAAGCTCATCTTCAGAACCAATCTCTGCTTAAAATGGTGATCTGCACCAAGGAATCTACTTTCAGCAGTTATCACCGGTTATTGCACCGTAAACTGCAGAAAATACGTGCAGAGTTGCTCTGTCTGCCTTTACTACTGTCGGCTCCTATGGCGGAGGGATATTTCAGCTGGATACACTCAAATGTAGTGCAGGCAGGCCACTTAATAACCCCTATTTCGTCACTTATTTAAGACCCCAAATAAGCGATTTCACTTTCAGAAACCTGCCCAAAAAAAACGCAACCCGTGACTCATGAAATTTAGAAGCGCTTTTAGAAAAAAGAAGCCCAAAGTCGCGTGTGTCCGATGTGTGTGTGTTTGTAGAGATCCATTCATGATCAAATGCGGTCCTCTGCTGGAATTTTTTAAAGCATTAGTGTAAATATATATATATAGATAGATATGGATACATGGATACATACAAAATTATTGAAGTGGACATCTAAGTTTTAATTGAATACCCCTTACTTAGACTATTAATGGTAAGAGTTGTTGTAGTTGCAAAAACAAGCCACGAGATGGAGCCCTTGCTTCATTTTCTGAAAAGCTCTTTACAATAGGTTTTTGTCAAACTATCTAAATAAATATTTATTTTAAATCAACGGTTTGCTCTAAAATTCTGAAAATATTCATGAATGTCCAAGAGTGTTTTATCTAACCACACGATTTTTTTGATGGTCATTAAAAAAATGGATTCAGAGAAAGAAAAAATTAAACTTTATAATCTTGTATCATTAATTTTTAAAATCTTGTAAATTGGTCAAAATCGCCTGGATTTTTATCAAACTGAAAGACATGGTTATTCTGGCTGTGCTTTACAGATAGAGGCCATTTTTATTGGCATTGACCAATATTTGTGGAAAATACATTGATTTCTCCATTTTACAAACTTTGAAAAAAACAGAGTGTGCAACTTTCAAAAACTGGAATACATGCAGTGAGAGAATTGTTGCACCTTATTCAAGGAATACATCCTGAAAATCTGAGCTTGTTACACCACACAAGTGATTTTAGGTGAATTTTTGAAGTTTTCAAGTTTTTTTCCACACTTTTTTAAATAGGCCCCGCCCACTTGTTTCAATAAATACCATATTTAATACTTTAGTTAAGGGCAATGTCTGGAAGGGAATGAAGAAGGTTTTGTAAAAATCCGATCAGCCATTCTTGCGTAGTAGATTTCTTGACATCACAGCGCCCCCTAGTGATGGACGATCCTCAAATGCGGGTCACATGTGCAAAATCTTATTTGGACTATGGGTTATGAAGGACATGTCAAAATCTGTTATGGTTTTAGAATAATCAGCAATTACATTTAGAGCTAGCTAGCTAACAATCACTTATTTTAGCGTTACTTTTCGAAAAAGTCAAAATTCAAAAATCCGCCGTGATAACTTTTTTTATTTGTCCATGACACACTTATATATAAAGTTTTGTGCGGATTGCACAAAAAATGTTGGAGGAGTTTAACAAGAAAGGTTTAACCTTTGTAGCCATGTAGCGCGAAAACTAGCTGGGAAACGAAGGGTGTGCCAATTCTCTTTATTTTGCAGAATCATCCAATAAACAAAGTGCCATCAAGTTTTTGAGTGTAGGACCAGTAGTTTGGTGGTTACAGGCGTAAACGCATTGTCCTTTATTATAGCGCCCCCTAGTTGTTGAGGGGTCTGAATTTTTGGGTTTGAGTAGCGGTGCACATTCTGTACTTGGATACCTGATTCAATGGATTCGTTACAAATCCGCATGGGCCGCCCAACGCGTTTTAGCGGAGAATAATAATTACCCGTAATAATAATAATAATAACTAGAACTGCAAGCAGTTATTAACGGGTTCCAAGCCCATGCACCGCCCCCTTTGAGCATGTTCCTGGACTTCAGCCCGCCCCCTTTGAGCATGTTCCTGGACTTCAGCGTTTAACACCCTCATCCCACAGCATCTGGTGGAGAGTGGTGAGGACAGCAGAAGGGATCATCAGGGCTCCTCTCCTGTCCATAAGGACATTTCATCCCAGCGCTGCATGTCCCGAGCCCATAACATTATCAGAGACCCCTCACACCTCCACCGTGGACTGTTCTCCCCTTTGCCCACTGGGAAAAGGTTCTGCAGCATCCGCTGCACGTTCACCAGTTTTTGCAACAGCTTTTTCCCCATTGCCATCAGACTGTTGAACTCTAAACAGCAACAGTAAAAGTGCATATTCATACATATATTCATACATGGGTTAAAGCAAAAATAATCAGTTTGACTGAAAAAAAATTCAAGTCATTCCATATATTCCCGGGCCGTGGACATAATGCCACATCAGTTACCTCACTTGTTTATTGTGCAAAGTCAACATTAACCAAATCTGGTAGGTCTATAATATCCATTGACCATTCCTGTATCTCTCCCACCTTTCAGCTTCAGAGCCTTGGCGTCATCCTGGCCAGCCTCCCATCCTCTCCTTCACTTTCCACATAATCACCTGGTTAACTTTCATCTCAGCAGCATCAAGTTCTTACTTCACACTGTTGTCAAACTGGTTCACAGTCCACTCACCTCTTGACTTTACAAACCAGAACAGCTGAGCATCTTTGCGACAGTGCACTTTTACTTTCGCCCTCTGGGGGGAGCCTCGCTGGAAAATCAACCCCGGTTGCATAGTATACCTTTAAAGAAATTTGCACATCTGTGGATGTGTCATTAATACTATGTCTTATCAGGCGCGGGCAGAGGGGCAGATCATAGACATATATAAAGAGTAGACCCCGCATCGAGCGCTCTGGCCTATAGGCACGGACGAGATTTAGGGGCGCCATCTTGGGGCGGTCGAGAACTCAGCTCAGTGTAATGTGTTAACCAGGTGCAGAATCAATTTAAGTCAATTATACTTGCTGATTATTGAACTAATGTTCACGTTGTTTTTTTTCTGAAAACTTTAAAGCTATAGCTGTTATAACAAATGGTTCAGTGCAGTTAAATGTTCTTAGTGTGGTTAAAAGTAATTGAATATTCTGACAGAATTTATGTATGCTGCAAAACACAGCCACTCATACACTTTAATAATTTTTTGTTATCACTATATACAAAAACATACATATCTATATATATCTATCTATCTATCTATATCTATATCTATATATATCTCTATCTATCTATATCTATATCTATATATATATATATATATATATATCTATATATATATATATATATATATATATATATATATATATATATATATATATATATATATTCCAAAAAGAACCCGTGGTAGGCGAAGTCCATGAAGTAGTAACCTTTATTTTCTTTACAATTATTATACAATGAAATAGCCTGCTCCATAGTACATTGAAACCAAAGAACAACCTTTTTACAGGCCCAAGTATTTGTTTAACAAATAAAAGTACTGTATAAACGTTTTTTTTTTTTTTTTTTTTTTACAAATAACTACTGTGCTGTAAAATACTAATTTGACCATCAATACGAATTGAATGCTTCAAATTGTGGAGATCAGCACCGCTCCACCGCGACCCGAGTCATTGTATTAGAACGGGAGAAAATTAAAAATGATTATGAAAAAAATACAAAGTACAGTAGGACAAATAGCGAGTCATGTATTTCACTGCTCTTCTCACTGAGCCGCTGCATCCCGACTCCGCTCTGTAGCGTTTTTTTTCTTCTAAAGCCCGCGGTGCAGGTGTGTGTTTTAGGGAGAAAAACCATAGTTATCGGTAGTTGTTGTTCTTCTGGGCAAAAATAATCTTATAAACCGACATGCTGGTGAAGATTCTCATTTTTGGAATAAACCGACATGCCACCATCGATTATGTTTGAGAACTGTAATGAACGGCTCATCAATGCAAATCCATGAAGCAGCGAGACCGTGAAACAGGAACCGCGATATAGCGAGGTTTCACTGTATATATGAAGAGTTCATTTGCAAAAACAGATAACTCCGTTTTTAGCCAAATAAATTAAAATGTAAGTGTGTGTGTGTGTGTGTGTGTGTGTGGGGGGGGGTCCTTTTAATGAAGGTGTATTTTTGAGATGCCATTATTTTGTTATGTCGCTCTTACCTGATCAAATTCATCAGGTAGGTTAGTTTGACTGGTATCACCTTAACTAAATAATAAAAAGTATGTTTTTTTAATTTATAAAAACAGAGTTATCTGTTTTTGCAAATGATCTCTCTCTCTCTCTCTCTCTCTCTCTCTCTCTCTCTCTCTCTATATATATATATATATATATATATATATATATATATATATATATATATATATATATGCTGTTTATTCA